>NW_028090542.1:1060-1654 GCF_014824575.4 Sturnira hondurensis | reverse complement strand
TTGCCCACATCATTGTAGCTTCCACCACCTCTGAAGTTGCTTCCACTACCACTGCCAAAGCCGCCTCCGCCTCCTCCATTGTTACAGCTGTCATAGCTGCCACTCCTGCCATAACCATGGCCCTGGTTTCCATAACCCTGCCCACCACTTCCATGTCAGTTCAAATTTTATTGCCTTGCTGTAAGTAGGGCAATCGCTTATTTTTCTCAGCCCTCCACACGTGAAGGAGAGTTTTTGACTTTGACTAGTCAAGAAACAAATAATTAGTGATCACCTATTCCCTGCTGGGTATTTGTGCCAGAACCAGATATACATCCCTGATCCAGGAGACCCACTTCCTGTTTTTTTTAAACTCTGAGTGGAAGAATATGGAAAATCGAAGGCTAATATTTCAGTGAAATTATTTGCAGAGGAAAAATAAGTGAAAATATAAGAACATCTGGGGACCATGACTAGAACAACTGTGGTTGGGGGAATGGGTGTTTGAAGAGGCTGAAACTAAACAGGTGAGTTAGAGAACATTCTAGAGAGGAAGAAACATTCCAGAGGATGCCAGAGACATGGAGACTGTCTGAAAGGGAGGCGGAGAGGTTG
>NW_028090542.1:0-892 GCF_014824575.4 Sturnira hondurensis | reverse complement strand
CTCAACCATGTTTCATAAATATCTTTCCTGAATATATCATGTGATTCTCACATACCCCTTAGTGGTCATGAACACATTTGGAGAAGAGAAATAAAAAGATGCTAGCCCAGCGGTGTTTCTTGTTCTGTGACTATCTCTGGGGTCTTGGTAGTGATTACTAGGTCTACATGGCTCTGGAACAGCCTATATGAAAAAAGAGAAGTGTAGAGTGGCAGATGGTGTGTGTCTGTGGGCGTCGATACGTGTAAGCATGTGTGTGTGTGTGTGAATGTGCATGTTTGGGTCTGAGTATACGTGTGTGTGAATATGTGTGTATAGGTTTGTGTGTGTGACTGTGTTCACAGGTAACTGCATGTGTCTTGGTGTGGGAAACAGAAGTGAGAGCTGCGGTTGGAGGGTCACTTCTGGTTGGTCACGAATAGTTTTCCGTTCAGCAAGAAATGTCTGGGTGTGCCCTGAAGACAGTGAGGACCGTGGAAGAATTTTCACCAGAAAATGGAAAGATTATAAAACTGAAGTCAGACTCGTATGTGAATGGTGAACAGGAGAAGGGAGTGAGGACTTAGAACTCAGAACCCAAGCAAGGGGTGGAGGTGGCCACTGCCTTGGGGATGAGAAGGGTGACCATCCCTCCCTGCCTCATTGACTAGAGACCCCAAGGAGCCCTCATGACAGAGAGCCAGCGGGAGGGGCAGGGACAAGCCTGGGGTCTGTGCAAACACTCCCTTCCCACAGGAGAGCTCAGCGCTCCCTCCTGGCCCTGGAACGCAGGGGCTGCCTCTCTCACCGTTCCCACCTGACTCTGCGTCTCTGTGAGACGTGAGTTCTCACTCTCTCCCTCTTTTGGGGGTGAATCATGTGGGTCATTTCTGCTTCTTCACAGCACCTTCGA
>NW_028090541.1:0-1679 GCF_014824575.4 Sturnira hondurensis | reverse complement strand
ATATGAAAACATTTAGCACAAACAGAGGCCTGGAAGTTATATTAGCATGCAAACAGGGTTTATTGGTGATCCATTCTCAGGGAAAAGAATGGGCCTAGCTAAGGTGGGGGTGGGCGGTGAAAGGGATGGGTTCAGGGCAAAGTGTGGTAAAGGCAGTAAAATTAAGGGTCACCAAAGGCTGGGGTTGACAAACGCTCCAGTGGGCCCAGGCCTGGTGGCCTGAGGCCACGTGTCCACAGACAGTCTTTTGTTCTGAGGGCTTATATAGTTGGTCAGTGGGGTGAAGAAGTTACACATGGATTGACTGGTAAAGCTGGTGCCAGCTTTCCTAGGGGAGAGGCGGGGGTGATGGTGGGAGGAAAGGGTGGTACAAATACCCACATTTGTTAATGGGTCCTTCCTTTGGGCCCTTTCTAGCTTCCCAGGCCTTGGGATAAAGGCACAGTTTCAAAAGCTTTCTTTCCCAGGTAATGGAGACAATACATAGATGATACACAGAATATCAGGGACTACCTTCTTCCAGCGTTAGCATGATGTTTCTCATGGTGGTTGTAACAGCTGACATATTACTGGAGCAGGCTCAGGACTGCTGAGTTAGTCAGTGAGGCTTGTCACCCTCCTCCTCCCCTCCTTGGTTTGCTATCTATCCTACCCAACTGTTAGTTATTACTTCGTCCTGTTAAGAGATTTGTATAAGTAACACATTGGAAGAAAGTTTCTAGTTATTTTCCTTTCTTCTATTTCATGATTATTCATACAAATTCACTTTGGTAGAGCATTTTTCCTTCCCTTCATTATGCATACATAGACACACACAAACTGCGCTCTGGTAATCACAATTCGTGTTTTACTTTTTATTATGAGCTTCCCATAGTCTAAATGCTCTCAAAATTAATGTATAAGCATTTTTATGGTTTACTGTAAAGTCATTAAGGTGTTAAAATATTTCAAAGTATAGTCCACAGAAGGGTATTTTGAATTTCATATTGTGTTAAACATCACAATACAAAACAGAATGTAACGTGGATTTAGAAATGTCAGTGACTTTTATTTAGAAGCAGAATTAATCTAAACAGGTAAAATTGGCTTTCATGCAATACAAAACAAAACAAAAACCTGTTTACTTGTTCTTTCCTTATTATTTAACTTTAGTTCTGGCTCCTTTAAACACCCATTGATTCATAGTACTAGCTAGAGCTAAGGTCATCTGGGCCTTTACAATATATAAGACATTAAATGTCAGAAGAGCTGTTGCTGGAGGAAATAGGATTCTTCCACTGTATTGCAGGAGATGCATTTCGGAGACATATGCATAAGAGCATTTACGGTACAGTGGCAAGATTTACTGGAGTGCAAACAAAGGACTACCCCAGGTCCACCATGTTCCATGTCTCATTCATGCCCAAGTGCCTCGGCTCTTTCTCATTTTGGAAGAAATCCAGCTTCTGGGGCCACAGGCTTGCATTTCCAACCACCCCCCGCCAAGCCCTGGAGAAAGGCCCGGACACAGAGCATCATGCCATCAGCCCAGCATCCAAGGCTCCAATAGTCCAGCAACGTCTCTGTCTTTGTCATATAATGTGAGCTGTGCTTTGGCCATCACAGCTGCTGAAAGAGAGAGAGAGAGAGAGAGAGAGAGAGACAGTGCACCTTGGGCTTTTGTTAAGATTTGATTATAT
>NW_028090540.1:0-2288 GCF_014824575.4 Sturnira hondurensis | reverse complement strand
GATGAAAGCCTGTCCGACTACCAGTCTGGTGCTGACCCAGAAAGGAAGGTCATGACGACTTGCCTCCACTGTCGCTTCTGGGCCTCACCTCTGCTTGTTTTCTGGGAGCCTTGCTGTCTGCCCACAATGGCGTGGCTCGCTCAGCCGCCGGGATTCTTGGCGTGGCACGGGCTGCATCCCCTGTTTCTACAGTGAGATGGCAGGGATGGCTGGCACAGAGCATTCCTCCTGTGTCTCCCCAAGAGGGCCCCCCAAGTGATTCAGGGTTCTCGGATGTGAGGGTAGTTGCCTCAGACTTGGCTGGGCTTTAAGCTGGAATGAACAGATTGGACAGATTTCATCCATTCTCCCTTTTATAGTCCACGTTGCTACAAAAAGCACTCGAGATGGCTATGTGGAATATCACATTTAGGAGGGGGCTTGGACAGCATCTGGCCTGACCCTCTTCACTGTCCATTGGACGGGAACGTTACCTAGGTTGAGGGGCTTGCTCAGGGGCACCGAGCAGACGTGGAGTTGAGCTGGTTTGGGAGCTCGTGTCTCCTGAGTTCTCTGCTCTTTCCCTCGCAGCGTGTCTGGCTCCCTTGAGTGAACCCTTCCAGTGGGGGTCGGGACTGCCTGGAGCTGTCGGTCGGCCTCTTCCAACATAGCCGGTGACGCTGACACCGGACACTCACTCAACAGGCACCTGCACCTACAGAGGGTGGATCAAAACCTTTTAATGAAAAAAAAATTTTTTTTAGTTATCTAAACCAAGAGTCTGTAGACTGTAACCTGTAACCTGCTCTAATTCAGTTTGTGAACTAAGAATGACTTTTACATTTTTAAGTTGCTGTGAAAAAAAGAATGAGTGACAGAGACCGTATGTGATCCTAAAGCTCCAAATAGTTACTATCTGACCCTTTGCAGAAGAAGTTTGCCTCTCCCTGGTTTCCATGGTCCTGTGACTGTGCATCAGACGACAGTCAGTAATCTTCCTAGGACACTGGAGACTCCTCTTTCCGGGGAGAGCCAGTCATCTCTAGAGGGTTCTGACTCCGAAATTCAGAACTTGCAGCTTCCTTCCTTCATCCATCAGATGCTTGTGACTTTTCTGAGTGGTGTCTTGCTGTTGCTAGATTTTTCTCTTCTCTGGAGAAATCAGGTGGTGAGGAGATTTCCAAAGGTGAACAGGGGGTCAAGGCTGCCAGTGGACACTCACTGGTGGGACTCACAAGGAGCAGAGCGGCAGGGCACCGCTGCCCAGAGGCACCCTGCCAATGACTTGGCTGGGGCTGACTGGGGATGGGGGCTGAGAACAGACAACTGCCCAGAGAGGGACAAGGAAACTTTCTTTACCATCAACTGACTTTCTTTACCCTGATCTGACCACCTGTATTTCCTCCCCATCATGCAGACTTCTCAACTAGTTCCTGTCTATCTAGGCTGCTCACTTCTTTATAGTTACTGAACCAGAATAACCACAAATAGAGCCGGAAGCACACGGTAACCCGCTGAACTCTGTGTAGCCTTGCCTAGGCTTCTCTCAGGGCACATTCGAACGCTGCCCCGGCCTCTGCAGCTGCAAACGAGCGAGCCAGCCAGCGAGCACCCAGCAGTGCCTGAAGCTCCAGCCTCGGGCTGGCTACTCTACAATCCAAAAAAAGAGGGGGGGGGGCAGTGACAGGGAGAGGGAACCGGGAACATTCAAAGCTGTCGGAGCCCTTCACAGCTGGTCAAGATTTATGGGCGGGCAGTTTGCAGTTTCAATACAAGATGACACCAGGAGCCTTTAATGCACAGCGGAGCTTTAAGCATGATCTGGGAGCAGAAAATGGTCTGTGAACTTGCCTTGCTGAGATCTTAGAAGTTCTGTTCTATTGTCTCCAGGCAGGGCGGCAGCCCTGGTGCACTTCGCGGGCTCATAAATATAACATTATTGGACCGAAAAAACCAACCCTTCTCCAACTGATTAGGCCCAGATTGGTTAACCCATAAATCAATGCTGAATAAAAACTATAAAGTTGTGAATCAATGTGCCTGTCTCAGATCATCAAATTGGAATGAAAAAGCTGGAATTAAATAGCTGGAGTTCTTCCAAGATCGTTCTTTTCATCCCCTCCTCCCACCAGCTCCATATCCTAGAAGGCTAATTTTAAACTCTTCCCCTCCCCCGATTTTTGTTCCCGCACCCAACTGTAGACAGCATTTCAGGGCAGGAAATTAGTTCTACAAGTGAAGCTGGAGGAACAAGAGGCCTCCTTGTTGCATTTCTGGTCAGGACGGATCCTGCCTCTGTTGTGTCTCCT
>NW_028090539.1:0-3138 GCF_014824575.4 Sturnira hondurensis | reverse complement strand
AGCATGGACAGCCTCAAGCTTGTTGCTCTTAGAACTTTCTGAGCTCCTCCCCCCAGTGTTCTCTCTGCACTCTCAGTCATGTGCCAGTGTTCTCTGTCCATCATGTCTGCGTCACGCAGAACTGTGATTCAGTTCCCTCACTGGCCCCACAGTAACAGCAGGTACGAAGCTTTCTGTAGCCTTTGGCTTTGTCACTGAGATTTTGGAAGTCACAGGGAGGGGAACCCCAGGTAGCGCTGGGCATTACTGCATCAAGCTGATGATTCCCCTTCTAGAAGGAGAAAGGGCTCATCCTACAATCCAGGAGGGAGACACACGTCATAAATTATCTCCTCTCACAAAAGCAAAGCAGTTGGTGTCTTTCGGGATGTGAAACCATTTCTTCTTGTTATTATTATTATTATTATTATTTAAAGATTTTATTTATTTACCTTTAGAGGACAAGGAAAGGAGAGAAGGAGAGAAATATCAATGTATGGTTGCCTCTCGTGAGTCCCCTCTGGGAACTGGCCTGCAACCCAGGCATTTTCCCTGACTGGGAATCGAACTGCAATCGTGTGGTTCGCAGGCCCGTGCTCAATCCACTGAGCTACACCAGCCAGGTCTTCTTATTATTTTTACTTTTACAAAAAAGAAACCAGACTATTCTCCCTCCTTCTTGGCCACTGGTGACCAGATCTGACCTGCACTCTGTTCCCCTGGTTCATTCTCCAGGCAGACCACCGAAGTTCCCTCTGGGCATGTGACCACCAGGACATGCCGGTTGAACATGGAAGTGTGCTTTGGGAACTCCAAGAAATTACCCAGATAGGAGTCCCCAGAAGAGAAGGAATAGATTTGTACTACTGCTACCCATATGTTAAAGGCATCTTATTTGTAACCAGGAAATCTGCAAAGGTCTCAGAAACCTTTATTACAGGTAATTTCTATAGAGACCTAATAAATGAATTCACGAAGAATGTGGTCATTTATAGGTAGAGAAGGTGGGAACGAGGGGAGACATCTTAGAGGGTAGACAAGCCAAGCTCCATGCTCATTTTGTAATTTTACCAAAAAGTAAAATTCATCCCTGTGCCCTTCAAAGAAATATAAGTGGTCTTTCCCATGGTAAAAGAGTGCCGTTTTTGCACAAATGTGAAAGAATAGAGAAGTTTTATTATAGTAACAGTAAGCAAACAATTCAAGGGGTGGGGCAGCAGTGTGCAGACCACCCTCCCAGCAGGGAGTCATCAGGGTGCAGGGAGAAGGTGCAGGGGCAATAGTTGGCTTCCCAAGAAAAGGAGAGGGCTAGTCATTCAGCAATACGCTCATGTTGAGGTTGGTCAAAGAGTTTCTACCTGAACATCTGAATGCTCCAAATGATGCTCTCTTTCCTGCTGAATCTGTGTCTTTTGTCCTTTNGTAAGCAAACAATTCAAGGGGTGGGGCAGCAGTGTGCAGACCACCCTCCCAGCAGGGAGTCATCAGGGTGCAGGGAGAAGGTGCAGGGGCAATAGTTGGCTTCCCAAGAAAAGGAGAGGACTAGTCATTCAGCAATACGCTCATGTTGAGGCTGGTCAAAGAGTTTCTACCTGAACATCTGAATGCTCCAAATGATGCTCTCTTTCCTGCTGAATCTGTGTCTTTTGTCCTTTCTGGCATTTCACTTCACTGAGTTCTAGAAGATCTGGTTTTCAGACAGGTCTTTGTTCTTCAGTGGGCCAATGATAAGGGACAATCTGAGACCTTCCATAAAAATGTAATTCAATGAATTTATGTTCATCAAGAAAGAGGAGAGAGGGGAGAGAATCACAGGGGAAAAGGGGAAGGACTCACATGAACAAGTATAAAGGACACATGGACAATAACTAAGGTGGGGGCGGAAATGGGAGGGAGGTGGGGAGTACTGGGGGGCAGGACTGGGAATATAAGACAGAAAACTGTACTTGAATAAGAATTAAATTTAAAAAATAAAATTAAATTTAAAAAAGAAAGAATTCTATAAGCATCTCTCTATATGGATGACTAAATGCAAAGAGCTGACTTAACTAGCCACTTGGTTAGGGTGATCACTGTGGTCCTAAAGACAAAAATTAAGAGAGAGCGGCAGTTGGAGATTATCTGCCAATCTAGAAAGAATCTAGAGGAGAAACAGTCACTAGGGACAAATAGAGCAAGCTTGGGACGACCGACTTCTGCTCTCCTGCATTCCTTTCTGTGTGTCTGAGAAAGAGATCAGGTCACAGGGGACATCTGAATATTTTTCTTTGGAGTTTCACAGATTGGTCACGTGCCCTCCCATGTGAAATCAATCAGATGGCCAACAGTGGCCAACAGTGAACTTTCCACCCTCCCTAGTCCTGAGAGCCTCAGGGACAGAAGCACGTGGCTCTGACTTCGGGGAATGAGTTCTAGGAGTAAGGGGCACCAGAAAATATGCAGGAAGTATAGTCAGATTTTCATTTTTTGTCAAGGGCTTTGAACACGCATTGAAGAGCCAAGCCAATAATGTTGAACGCTGCTATGATGATGGCAAGGATACTACTCTGATGCTCAATTTCATCCCTAGCTCTTTGCTGCATTGAAACACACGAGTGTTCCCTTTCTGCCAACACCCTCTCCATTTCTGCCTTTTTCCCATTCCGCTCAAGGTTATTTCTCAGGTTTCTGATTTTCTCCTCATACTCCTCTCTTATCTGCTTCTTCTCCCTCTCCAGCTCAGCTCTGCACTGTGCTTCTATCACTCGAATCTGTTTCTGAATCTCCTTCTCAGCCCTTTGGTACATCTCATTAGTGTAGAATCCCTCCTCATTCTCCATCACCATACGCTGGACCAGGTCCAGCAGATGTGCCCTCTGGGCCTCCTGCTCAGCCCCTGTTGCCCTATTATTGAACAAACAGTGGCGACCCTTGAACTCCTTCATCAGATTCTGAATGAATTCTGGGGCTTCCTTGATGTAATCACAGAACTCCACGCCATCCAAGTCATCCTTCCGGGTGAATAAGAGAATCATGTATCTCCTAGCTGGTGGACCAAACATCGTCAGCACCTTCTGCGCAGCCTCTTGCTCTTCCATTGTGTGCCGGCCCAGCGGAACCACCAGGAACAGTGCATGAGGCCCAGGGGACGTCAAGAGGATGCAACGAGCAATCTCCTTT
>NW_028090538.1:0-561 GCF_014824575.4 Sturnira hondurensis | reverse complement strand
TGTTCCACGTGCCCTCTTCCGCCACCCGCCACCCCTGGCAACCAGCACTCTGGGTTCTGTATCAATGAGCAAGGCTTTTGGGTTACTACTGTGTGTTTTTCAAGATTCTACATATGAGTGAGATCATACGGTGTTTGTCTTCTTTCTCTGCGTGATCTGTTTCATTAGCATAATGCCCTCAAGGTCCATCCATGTTGTCACAAGAAGCAAAATTTCTTTTTTGTATGGCTGGATAATATTCCATTGTGTGTGTGTGTATCAAGTTTCTTCATCCATTCATGAACTGATGGAGACTGGGGTTGTTTCCGTTTCTTGCCTATTATAAATAGCGCTACAGTGAACAAGGTGGAACCTGCATCTGGTTGAGTTAGTTTTTTCAGACAAGTGCCGAGCAGTAGCTTGCTGGGTCCTATGGGAGTTCTAGATTCTGACTTTCTGAGGACCCTCCACACTGTTTTCCACAGTGGCTGCAGCAGTCTGCATTC
Organism: Sturnira hondurensis; assembly: GCF_014824575.4. NCBI lineage: Eukaryota > Metazoa > Chordata > Mammalia > Chiroptera > Phyllostomidae > Sturnira > Sturnira hondurensis. The sequence goes on along the minus strand of NW_028090538.1, from coordinate 76 downwards.
CCACTGGCAGTGCACGAGGGTTCTCTTTTCCCCACATCGTGGCAAACACTTAGTATCTCTTGTTTTTTTGATAATG
>NW_028090537.1:0-695 GCF_014824575.4 Sturnira hondurensis | reverse complement strand
GAACGGTCTCCTACAGGGTGGGAAGGGATTGAGTGAAAGCAGAAAAAACAGCTGTGAGCTGATGGGGGGCGGGTGCAGAGAGGCAGGGGGAGGGTAAGGGGACACGTGGTGATGGACAGAGACTTGACTGGGGGTGGTGGGTGCACAATGCTGTGCACAGATGATGCATCATAGAATCACACCCCTGACACCCACACACGTGATGAACCAGCGTCACCCCAAGAAATTCAATAAAAGGGAAAAAGTGTAGAAACACATATAATACCTTTTTTGTTTGAAAAAGAAGTTCTCGGCCTCCTGTTAAAGAAGACTAGGACCCTTGTATTTATTCCCGCTCCCTCCGCAAGTTCTTCTAAAATGACGTGACATGATGTCCTAGGCACAAGCCGGCCTCTACCCACTGGCACAGCAGGTGGCAGCTGGAAAGGGGACACAGACAGAGAAATGACAAATGCCTTTCCAGCAGGGTCAGTGAAAGTCAGTGCCTGGGGAGGAGGGAGCCCCAGACAATTGGGTTCAACACAGAGACAGTGAGGAGCTCCCTGGATTTAGAGTTACGAGGAACCAATGAAAGCGGGGGTACAGAGACCCCCCACTTATGTACAAGGAGCGGGCACCCCTCGCCTGGGTGGCCTTCCCACATGGGCTGTGCCCCTGCCAGCCCTCGGGCTGAACCGCTTCCAGGGAACATGATC
>NW_028090536.1:0-558 GCF_014824575.4 Sturnira hondurensis | reverse complement strand
AGAAGGCTTAACGAGAGCACATGCTGTCTTTGTTCTCTAACGGCAACATGCAGGGTTGTTCGTGTCAGCCCCAGGACCAGGAGCTGGCAGTGACCGGTCCTGCAGGACATCCTAGGGAAGGCCGGCTCAGTCAGCAATCCCCGGCCTCAGGGGAAAGACCTCTACCTGTGGTGACTCTGAAACATGCTGGGGACCATCTAGCTTCCTCTGGGAAGCCCATAAGACCAGGAAGAGCGAGCCCAGAGGAAACCCATTCATTCTTCAGTTGAGTTCCTCTCCCAGCTGATAGACTGATTGGAGGACAAAGGTTACCATGCTTTTTTAAAAAAGAAAAAGAACCATTTTTCTCTTTCTTGTGTACGTTGTTAAATGTGGAGCCCTCAGCAGACAACACAAAGATAGCGCCTGTGGCTCCCATCTTGTGACCATTCTTGCACTGGCTGAAATTGATGGCGGACAATCTAATAATGATGAGGAGTACTTATTAAGTGCTGTTTCTAAGTGCTTTGCATCAACTAGCACATTTGCTTTTCACATGAATTTATTAGAGGGGCACAT
>NW_028090535.1:0-637 GCF_014824575.4 Sturnira hondurensis | reverse complement strand
AACACTGAGGAAAATTCTGACTAAGAAAATGGCAATCCTGAATGTACGTGAGATCAGAAGGGGTTCATTTACCATTATGTTAATGTAGCCTCATGGACAGAGTTCCTTTTCCCATCTGCACATTGATACACTCTATGCACCGGGTTCAAGTCCAGTGGATGTCCACCATGTATGGACATGGTGACAGCATTCCCAAATATTCTGTATACACACGAATTGGGACTGTGAGAGAGAAGAGATGATTCTTATCAAATTTATTATTGCTGAACACAGAGGTTCCAATATAAGCCCTGTCCTGTCCCTGATTACAGCTACGGCACAGGCCCACATGGACACATCATGATATTGAGGATAAGGCTGAGTTGCCAACGACGAAGTGTTTACATAAAGTTGCACCCACCAGCTTAAGTAATAAGAGGGTATATGAATGATTTATTTACTCTGTAATCAATAGATAAGTAAAAATAATGCTCTTCATATCAATAAGTTTTATTTATATCTGTTAGTTCTTAAAGATAGTTATTTATTTATTTATTGATTGATTGATTCATTGATTCATTCATTTATTTATAGAGAGGGAGGAAGGGAGTGAGAAAGAGAGAGAGAGAAACATCAATGTGTGGTTGCCTCTTGTGTG
>NW_028090534.1:0-9329 GCF_014824575.4 Sturnira hondurensis | reverse complement strand
AGAATGGTTCACAGGGGACCCAGGCCACATTCCACATTCACTCAGTGAATGAATAGCACTGCTGGGAGCTACTTCTGCCTTTATCACAAAGGGCCCCGCTGGTCTGTGTGCACTGAGATCCTGGAGCTGAAGGTGGCAGACGAGGACGTCTCCACTCCACCCTCAGGTTTGTCCCCGGTCCCTGCACCCTGTCCCCAACTGGGTCCTCTGTGCCCGTCTCCCTGCCCTTCTGCTGGCCCCCAGCCCTGTGTCTCCCCTGCCCCTCTGCACTCCTGACCCTTGGACTTCACACCTGGCTCAGGACTCTGGAGCCCTGGTCCCCTCTGGACACCAAGGTGGCCTGGACATTGAACCCCAGCATGGGGAGGGTTGAGAGCTGTCTTGCAGGACTGGGTGGGGAGTGGACTTCCAGGGACAGACCCCCTTCAAGAGACCTTTGGTCCTTTCGCTCAGAATGCTTTTCAGCCTTTTTTGTCCACTTGGGCAGACTCTGTGGGGCCCCCAGGCAGTGTGTCCACTGTGGGTGGTCCATCCACCACTGGGTAATTCATGCAGTCCATGGAGTCTCTGACCAGGGCTAGAAGGTGCTTTAAGGGACCTCTGGGATGAGGCTGTCGTCTGTGGGGTCAGCTCCCGAGAGGTCTTGCAGTCAGAGTCTAAGTGACCAGCTCAGGGATGGTGAGGAGGAGGGAGGAACTGTTCCTTCAAAACCTGGAACAGTCTCTCCCTTCGCTCTTCATGGGGCTGTGAGTCAGACTCCCCTGGGTCCGTGGGCAGGTCCAGTTCATCCTGACCTATGACCCCTCACTGCCATAGGGGACTGTGGGGGACAGAGTGGCCCTGATAGGTAGGGTTAGCCTTTAGGACCCTCTGGCCGTGTGGCCAAGGGAGATGGCTCCCACTAACCCTGTTTGTCTCTGGACCAGGGTCCAGCTGCTTTGTCCTCAGGTGTGGAGAGTGACAGGACATTCTGAGGGATGCCCTGCCTCTCAGACACGTAGGAGCAGAGAATTCCATTCTGCTGTGCTCACATGTCTCTGTCCCCTTTCCTGGGAGTCCAGGGGCATCCTCTGTACTGAGAGGGGCAGAGAAAGAGGCCAGGTGTGGAGGCTGTTGGAGCTGCAGGGCCAGGCTGAGAGGGATGGGCCAAGGAGGAACCTGGGCTCAGGGCTTCTCCTGCCCCCTCACTGGAGCCCCTGGAGAGCTCAGTGCCCCCACCTGGAGCCCCATTTGGGCAGAGAAGTAGGGACCTCAGCCTGGGGCCTCTTTTCTGGGGGCTCTGCTGGGGAGTGGGCAGTGGGGGTGGTCCTGCTTGTCTCCTGAGGGGTGGACACTCAGCAGGCAGGGACACCTTGCATCTTCACCTGCAAGAGGCCTGTTCAGCCAGGGGGTGTGAGAGTTTGGAGGGGAGACTCGCCCTGGATCCCTGAGCAAGTCTGAGTTTGCACTGGGCCCTGCATTGGGGAGCTGTGGTTGACTGGTAGTGAAGCCTGGGGGTGTGGCCCCAGGGGCCTGGAGGTGGGGAGGGCAGGGGCTGGGTGCTCCCAGGGAGGGGAGCGTCTGTGATGGAGACAAACACTGGTACTTTCTCCTTGTAGGAATAGGCCCTGAAGTCACAGCCCCAACCACAGGAGAAGGCTTCCAAAATTGTAAGTCACCAGGGGAGAGTGTCCAGGGGGAGGGCTCAGTGGGACAAGTCTTGTCCAGTGGAGGAGAAGCACCTGTCTCGTAGGTCCTGGGCTTGGCCCAGCCTTGCCCACCTCTCAGTATCCCCACGTACTCTTCGTCCAGCCCCCCTGTCCCAGAATTACACGGTGGGGAACTCTGTCCGCATTGGCTTGGCTGGTGTGGTGTTGCTGATCCTGGTGGGGATTCTGGCAGAGGCTGGGCACAGCTGGCACAGGTGGCCACACGGACCACAGGGATGGGCACAAGGGAGCTCCTGCCAGAGAGATTAGCCCCCAGGTCCCCAGGAGGGGTGTCCCCCAGCACCCACAGATCTCACTGGAGCCCAAGAGACCAAGAATCATGGCCATTCTGTGAATTTCATGGTGTGCCTGGTGAGGGTGACCTATGGTTGGGACTCTGCCCTCGGAAGTGTGCAGGAACAATGGGGACCTGGCCTCCTGTGTGGTCTGTCTCCTTCTCCCGGGTTTGGCTCCAGGTCTGACACTCACCCCACTCACAGCCCAGCCCCACTGCTGCCCCTGTCTCCTCCCTTCTCTCCTGGATCTCAGTCAGGCCCCAGGGGCCTGCAGCCTCTGCCTCCCTCTTCCTCCTCCTGGAGCCCTGCGTTCTCACCTGCTTTCTCTGGACCGGACATGTGCTGCTCACGACTTTGGACTTACCCACACCTGTCACCTGTGGGACTGCACCTGCCCTGGGCCTGCGCCCAGCCACCTCTGTCCCTGGAGTGGTCTCTGCCTCCTGCATCTGAATCCTCACTTCCTCCTGACTTGGATCAAAAGTCCAGGGAAGGGACTTCTGCAAAAAACCACAGTGAATATCAGTGCACACTCCTCAAGACGACTACTGCACACGTTATTTTTAAAGGGGGGGCACTAGACTCACTGGGGGGGGGTCACTACATAAGGTGTGTAAATATCTAACCCCCGTGCTGTACACTTGGAATAGTATACTGTACGTCCACTGTAACTGAGGAAGAAATTAAAGGTACTGATGTGAACACAGCAAGTGTGCAAGGCCCTGGAGGATGGGGAGCCCCTGGGCCCCCTGGTGGAGACGCTAAGTGGTGCAGCCTCTGAGCGGATCTGCAGGCTGTTCCTCAGAACTTGACAGGGAACCTCCATCCACCCAGCAGCCCCAGTCCGGGATCTCTGGCAGGGAGGTGAGTGCAGGGAGGTGGACACTTGTCCATGTGCCCCCGGACAGGTGACTCAGAAAGCTCAAGGGCATCACAGGCTCCTCAGAGGTGGAGAAGGCTGCAGACACGGGATCCCCAGTGTAACCTCCTGAGAAGGACCCCCTGACTTTGAAGACAAGGGAGGAAGGGGCCGAGTGTGACAGAACCCAGGGTCCCTAGACAGTTGAAGACAAACAAGGGACACTGCCCAGAGCCTCCTGGAGAGAAGGCAGCCCTGCACACCCCTAAACTTCAGCTCCTTGGGACTGCTGACCTCCCACACCCTGAGGTCACACATCTGCGTGGCTGTGAGCCACCATGCTGGTGAGCGTTTGTCCCAGCGGCATGCGGAATCACAGGGAGAGAAACACCACTGTGTGGATGTCCCTGGAAAGCCCCCTCCTGGGGACCTGGCAGGCAACCCAGGCATATGCCCTGACTCAGAGTAGATCTGCTGAGCCTGTGGTTCACAAACCAGCACTCAACCCACTGAGACACACTGGCCAGGGCTCAGATTTTATTTTCAAACACATGCATCCTGACACTTACTTGGTCTTTCCTGAAGCCTGTGAATGGTTCAGTTATTTGTCTCCTACACTGCTCCTAGATGTCATTTTCCACCTCTTGCCTTCTAACTGTTACTAGACGTGACGTTTGTCCTCCTCATTCTGGTGTCCACGCACCGTGCATCTCCACTTCTGGGCTCTCCTCACGGCATCTGGGAGATGTCCTCTCCAAGTGCTCCGCTTTCATCAATGTTTCCTCAGCTGAGTCTAGTCCTGGGTGGGAGGGATATTTCGAAGGTGTTCATTTTGTTGCATTGTTCATCTCTAGAGTTTTTCAGTCTTCTCAATGATTTTCTATTCTTCTGTAATCTCATAAAATTTTAATATCCCTCTTTCCTTTTAGAGATATTTAAACATGCTTCATTTAAATTTCCTCTCCTATTTCCTACTGGCTTTCTTTCCTTGCCTGTGACAGTCCCCAGTGTCAGTGTACATGGAGTCCATCACACTGTCTGTCACCATGAGGACATCTCCACTGTCCACTCCTGTGGGAAGTCCCTCCCCTCTCACACCTCGTCTCCCCCGGGTTCTCCAGGGCTGTCCTGGGAGTCAGGCTGACCTGCTTCTACTGTCCGAGCATTGCTCTCCGTATCTAAGTGTCCATTGACCTATCCAAGGATTTCTGTATCTTTGTCACTATCTAGGTATGGAAGTATCCATGTGTCTATTTATTTAGCCATTAGTCTCTGTACAGATCTGGGTAACTCTCAATCTATGCATTTATGTATCTGTGTATTTCTATAAGTATCTATGCATGTATATATCTATATATGGTAGACATGTATCTATGTACCTATCGTTTTCTACCTACCTATCATTTACTTATCTATCAATCTAACTGTCATCTACTTCTGTATCTACCCTTCCACCTCGTACATTGATGTTTATCTGTCGTCTATGTATATACTCTTTACCTATCTATCATTTATCACCCATTTATATCTGTATACACTTCTCTTTTATTTATAGCTCTCTTTATCCACCTGTGATGAATGACCCCAGGTAGTTTTTATGTGGACATGGCTTCAGGCTGGTTATGGGACATCTCAGCAGAAATGCCTCTCAGAAACCAAAGTCTCTCTGGACCCAAAGAGGGGACATTAGAGTCAAGCTGGGTACGCCCAGACTCACTTCCTGTGAGACCAGGGAAGTGAGCCCAGGGTGTGGACCCTGCACACTTGCCGACCTGCAGGGCCCTGGCCTCTTCCCCACAGACGGGGACAGAGAGAAGGAGAGAGGCTGCTGATGGAGCCCAATCCCACCACCCTTCTGGGTCTCAGTGAGATGGCCCCCAGGGGCAGAACCCAAGGGAGAAAAGGGAGGGAGACACCCCTCTTCTCTGTAAACAGTGACTGTCAGGAAGCATCACAGGTAATCCCCACACCTGCTCTTGACAAATCTGGGCCTTTCTGCCTTAAACACAAGGCTCAGGAGAGTGCTGTTATCTGGGCACCATTTAGGGAACAGAGACCATCAGCATCCCGCCCTCCCCTCCCCAGCACTCACGGGAGGGCCGCTAAGGGCTCTTGTCTTCCAACGGGGGGAAGGAAGGTCTAGGAGACACGTTTTACCTGTTTCCCACGTGTGAGAGGAGAGGCCACAGGGCCGTCACGTTTCTCTCCTGCCACAGGGAATGCAGCCAGGCTGTCCCCAGCTCCAGGACACCACATGGGGTGTGATGTCAAAGCCACTTCCCTCCTCACGTTCCCATAAAGGCAGCTTTGGGTGCAATGCAATGGGAGAACCAACAGCTCCTTGGAAAACAGAGACCACAGGCCTCAGGACAGCTTGAACTCCCAATGCTGCTTCATTCCGTAGGAACTGTGTTGGAGCTCGGCCTCCAGGCTCCCTCCCCAAGAGGATGGATGCCGGGAAGAAAAAGGAAGCAGCCAGGGGCTGTCCCCAAACAAAAGAGGAGAGAAGTGGACTCTGCCCATCACTTCCCCTTCCCCGAACCAGTCCCAGGTCCTCTGCATAACTGAGCTTCTGTGTCATTTTAAATTAAAAATATTTACTTCAGTTAAAAATCACCCATGAACTGGAGGGATGACGCACATAAGTACATGTTTACTGATCTCCCCTTGCTTTTCCTGCTCAGTGAGGACAGAAAGCACAGGTTTGGGATAGGGCGGGGCTGCCCAGGGGGCAGAAGGAGTCCCCGGGGAGGATTCGGGAACTGTCTAGACACTTCCTCATGTCCTGGTTCATTGGTTCCACCCGCGGGAAAGCCACGGAGGCCCTGACTGGTGCAGTTCAGTGAGATGGGTGTCGTCCCGCAAACCAGAGAACCTCATGTTCCAGTCCCGCAAAGGGCACATGCTAGAGTTGAAGGCTGGGTCCCCGTCTGGGGGCGTGTAGGAGGTAAATGATGCATGTTTCTCCAAGATATCCATGTTTCTCACCCTCTTTCCTCCCCTATCCCTCTCTCTAAAAATAAATAAAATCTTTAAAAAGACCCACAAACAAACAGGCACAGAGGAGACATTGCCAAAGTACAAGTCCTGGCCCCCCTTGCTGACCTAAAAATCTAGCTGGTCTTTAACCTCAGGGGACCCAGAGGCCACCATGAAGCTGAGACTGAAGCTTCTGGAAGAAGATCATTCCCTAGAGAGCGCTCTGGGGTCCTGCAGACAGGCCACCTAGTGACCCCGTTTCTGCCGAGTGAGCCCCGCACATTGGTGCCGCACCCACCAGTCTCTTTCAGTTTCTCACACGTGACGTGCCCAACCTTGACTGAGGACGGTCTGGAATTAGCTCTTCCCCTTTGCATGGGGCCATGGATGTGGCAACCCTGGGAAAACCCCTGACCCACACTTCCTGGCCACGGCCCCAGCTGCAGGCTCTGTCCTTCACCATCCAGCTCCAGGAAGGCGCAGGATGCAGGGGTGGCCATGGGCGTCCGTCCCAGCTCCCTCCTGGTCCTGGGTGAGTGCTGGAATGGAGGGACAACATCTCCAGACAGAGGGGGTGATAGCCTGGGAGGTGTCTTCACCCTTTTTGAGTCCTGACTCCAGCCCAGGAGGTTCCTGGTCCGTCCTGCTGGTCTGATGCCTCAGCTCTGGCCACGACCCAAGTCTGGGCATGGAAGGTTGAGACCTGGGAGTGGGAATAGGTTCCAACTGAGGACCTGTTTGGGAGAGGGGACTGGGGCTTCACTGAAACTCAGAGCCAGAAGAAGGTCTGTGCTCAGAGATGAAGCTGAGGAGGGAGCCGGACACTCTCGGGGGCTGAGCCCTGCCTCCATCAGGGCCCCTGACTGCAGCCCCAGGGGGTGGGGGGAGGCTGGGCGCTGGGCGTTTTTCTCACCACAGCTTCTCCCCCAGTGCTCTGCCTGGGCCAGACCGTCCACACGCAGGAGGGTGAGTCTACCGTTTTCAATTCAATTTTTAATTAATGTTGTGTTTTCTGACCAAGTATTAATGTTTCTTAGAGTCCTCCGATGGCTCATCTTCAGCTCAGACGAGAGTCAGGCCCTTCTCTCTCCCTCTGGAGGGGTCTGTTCTCATGCTGTCTGACCCGCTGATCTGGGGAGACCCAGCCTTTCCTGCACTTCCTCAAACCCTATGTCCTGCTCCCTTCACCCGTCCCCTCCCTGACTGACATCTCCTCTCCCTGGGCTTGGCAGTCCACACTTGGCCTTCGGGTCTCAGCTCAGCGCCCCTTCCCTCTGACCCTCAGAGGAGGTCAGTTGTCAGTCATCTGCCCTGAGACTCTCACACTCACAGGGGGTGCCTGTCACCCACCGCGCGTGGCTGTGGGTTTGCCCGACCCCTTCATCTGCTTCTCTGCTCCCTCTTCCTTCCANGGCTGCAAGAAGGTACAGAGTGCACTGGGAACAGGATGAGTGCTGCTCAGAGGATTGCCCTGGAGACAGGAATCCCCACCCACTGGGGTCATGTGACCAGGTCTAGGCGGAGCCTACCCCCCCCTCCCCCCCGCCGGACTTCCAGTGGAGCTCTGCAGTTCCCCTTGGTCTCCACAGTGTCACCCAGCTGCCCTTCAGACCCGGCCCAGGTCACACCCACATCTCAGACACCTGTTTTCCTGTCCCCACAGGTGACGCATCACCCTCACCCTCTGACTCCCTCCCACAGTCTCTGTGCCCTAGACAGCAGCCGTCAGCAGGGGGATGTGCCCAGGACCCCTGTCTGCTTTGACCCTTCCCAGTCACCCTGAGAAAAGCCCAATTTGTGACCAGGAATCCCTGTGAGGATTCACAGTCACTTGGAGTGGTTGTTGGGGGTGGTGTTTGGGGAATAGAGGGTGGTAGGGTCTGAATTGGGTGGTGGGGGTGGTTGCAGAGCTGGGCAAGTTTGTTCAAAGCACAAAAGTGAACCGAGAAAACGGGGAGCTGTGATATCTGGGGACTTCCTCCTGAGGGACCCTGAGATCTGCTGTGCTTCCTCCCAGGGGCCCTGCCCAAACCCTGCATCTGGGTCGAGCCGGGCCCTGTTGTCCGCCGGGGCCAGCCTGTGACCATCGTGTGCCTGGGCCCAGCTGGGGCTGACACATTCCGTCTGCAGCAGGCTGGAAGGTCTGTCTTTCGGGATCAGAAAAACGTGTCTCAGCGTGGTCCTCACTGGGCAGAGGCCACGTTCCACCTCAATGCAGGGAATGAGTTGTCTGCTGGGCGTTATTTCTGCCGCTATCACATTGGGCGCAGCTGGTCTGTGTGCACTGAGATCCTGGAGCTCAAGGTGACAGATGAGGACGTCTCCACTCCACCCTCAGGTTTGCCCCCCGGTCCCTGCACCCTGTCCCCAACTGGGTCCTCTGTGCCCGTCTCCCTGCCCTTCTGCTGGCCCCCAGCCCTGTGGCTCCCCTGCCCCTCTGCACTCCTGACCCTTGGACTTCACACCTGGCTCAGGACTCTGGAACACTTTTCCCATCTGGACACCAAGGTTGCCTGGACACTGAGCCCCAGCATGGGGTGGGCTGGGAGCTGTCTTGCAGGACTGGGTGGGGAGTGGACTTCCAGGGACAGACCCCCTTCAAGAGACCTTTGGTCCTTTCGCTCAGAATGCTTTTCAGTCTATTTTGTCCACTTGGGCAGACTCTGTGGGGCCCCCAGGCAGTGTGTCCACTGTGGGTGGTCCATCCACCACTGGGCAATTCATGCAGTCCATGGAGTCTCTGACCAGGGCTAGAAGGTGCTTTTTTAAGGACCTCTGGGATGAGACTGTCCTTCCCGTCTGTGGGGTCAGCTCCCGAGAGGTCTTGCAGTCAGAGTCGAAGTGACCGGCTCAGGGATGGTGACGAGGAGGGAGGAACTGTTCCTTCAAAACCTGGAACAGTCTCTCCCTTCGCTCTTCATGGGGCTGTGAGTCAGACTCCCCTGGGTCCGTGGGCAGGTCCAGTTGATCCTGACCTATGAGCCCTCACTGCCCTAGGGGACTGTGGGGGACAGAGTGGCCCTGATAGGTAGGGGTAGCCTTTAGGACCCTCTGGCCATGTGGCCAAGGGAGATGGCTCCCACTCACCCTGTTTGTCTCTGGACCAGGGTCCAACTGCTTTGTCCTCAGGTGTGGAGAGTGACAGGACATTCTGAGGGATGCCCTGCCTCTCAGACACGTAGGAGCAGAGAATTCCATTCTGCTGTGCTCACATGTCTCTGTTCCCATTCCCGGGAGTCGAGGAGCATTCTCTGTACTGAGAGGGGCAGAGAAAGAGGCCGGGTGTGGAGGCTGTGGGAGCTGCAGGGCCAGGCTGAGAGGGATGGGCCGAGGAGGAACCTGGGCTCAGGGCTTCTCCTGCCCTCTCACTGGAGCCCCTGGAGAGCTCAGTGCCCCCACCTGGAGCCCCATTTGGTCAGAAAAGTAGGGACCTCAGCCTGGGGCCTCTTTTCTGCGGCTCTGCTTGGGAGTGGGCAGTGGGGGTGGTCCTGCTTGTCTCCTGAGGGG
>NW_028090533.1:0-916 GCF_014824575.4 Sturnira hondurensis | reverse complement strand
ATGTCATTGGTACTTTAATAGGTATTGCATTGAATCTGTAAATTGTTTTGGGAAGTATGGGCATTTTGATGAGGTTAATTCTTCCAATCCATGAACACTGTATATGTTTCCATTTGTTTCTGTCTTCCTTGATTTCTTTCTTCAGTGTTGTGCAGTTTTCTGTGTACAGGCATTTTACGTTCTTGTTTAGATTTATTCCCAGATATTTTATTTTTGTTTTTGCTATATCAAATTGGATTTTTTTCTTGATTTCTACTTCTGCAGATTCATTGTTAATATACAAAAATATCTTAGACTTTTGGATATAGACTTTGTATCCCGCAGTTTTGCCAAATTCATTTTTTCGTCCAAGCAGTTTTTTGGAAGAGGCTATAGGATTTTCCATGTTCACTATCATGTCATCTGCAAACAATAACAGTTTTGCTTCCTCCTTTCCAATTTGAATATATTTTATTTCCTTTTCTTGCCTAATACCTGAGGCTAAAACGTCCAATATTATATTCAATAGAAGTGGTGACATTGGACAACCTTGTATTTTTCCTGATCTTAGTGGAAAAGCTTTTAATTTTTGCCCATTGAGTATGATAATGGCTGTAGGTCTTTCATATATGGCCTTTATTATATTGAGGAATGCTCCCTCTATTCCCACTTTGCTGAGGACCTTTATCATAAATCGGTGTTTTACCATATCAAAAGCTTTTTCCGCATCTATTGATATGACCATGTGGTTTTTGTGCTTGCTTTTGTTTATGTGGTGTATTACATTTACTGATTTGTGGATATTGAACCACCCTTGCATTCCTGTGATGCATCCCACGTGGTCGTGTCGTATGATCTTTTTGATGTAATGCTGGATGCAATTTGCCAATATTTTGTTGAGGATTTTAGGATCTATGTTCAGCAACGACATTGGCCG
>NW_028090532.1:0-693 GCF_014824575.4 Sturnira hondurensis | reverse complement strand
TATCTCCTCCTTCATCATGCAGAAGTTCATAGTCAACAAAGGCATGGACACACGCCCCTGGACTCCTGCCTGGGTTACGACCAGATAAACCCATCATCAGTTGGAAACATCGGGAGTTGGAAATACAGGGAGACCATATGTCGTAGCTCCGCCTCACTGACATTAAATGTGTGCCACACTTGCCTCCGCCCACAGTGGGGCACTGGGCAATCACCTCATCGTGTCTGCCCAGCATTGCCCAGGAAAAGGTCAACGTTCACAGTGCAAAGTACGATTGCTTTTTTCCCCTTATTTTGAAGAATATTCTTTTATTTTAAAAATCTTTGGATTTGTTATTATTTCATAGATGGAGCTTTTATTTTTACTTTTATTTTTAAAATTACAATCATTTTGTAAAAAAAATTATTTATTTATTTATTTTTAAACCTAGGGGAAGGGAGGGAGAAAGAGAGGGAGAGAAACATCCATGTGGGTTGCCTCTCACGTTCCCCCTACTGGGGACCTGGCCTGCAACCCAGGCATGTGCCCTGACTGGGAATTGAACCGGTGACCCTTCGGTTCACAGGCCAGTACTCAATCCACTGAGCCACACCAGTCAGGGCTAAGTGTTTATTTTTAAAAAATGTTTATTCAACCTATTGGCTTACACCGATTAATAGAATATTACATACATTTCAGGTGTACAATTCTGCA
>NW_028090531.1:0-562 GCF_014824575.4 Sturnira hondurensis | reverse complement strand
AGGTCCATCTGTATTATAGCAAAGGGTAAAATTTTCTTCTTTTTTACTTCTTCGTAGTATTCTATTGTGTAAATGTATCATAGCTGTTCTATCCACTTACCTACTGATGGGCACTTGGGCTGCTTCCAAATCTTGGCTATTGTAAATAATGCTGCAATGAACATAGGGGTGCATATATTCTTTCAAAGAGTGTGTTGGATTTCTTCTGATAAATTCCCAGAAGTAGAATCACTTGGTCATAAGGCAGTTGCATTTTTAATTTTTTAAGGTAACTCCATGCTACTTTCCACAGTGGCTGCATCAATCTACATTCCCACCAACTGTGCAGAAGTTGGTCCCCTTTCTCCATGTCCTCTCGAGTGCTTATTGTTTGTTGATTTTTTGACGACAACCACTCTGACAAGTGTGAAGTGATATCTCACAGACAGATAGTGAGCAGACTGACACCTCCGAGGGGGGTGGAGGTGTGGAGTGAATGAGCAAAAAAAGAAAAGAACTTACAGATATGCCAACAGCGTGGTAATGGCACAGAAAGGGGGGGGGATGAAGATGGGGCACAGAA
>NW_028090530.1:0-1438 GCF_014824575.4 Sturnira hondurensis | reverse complement strand
TTCCCCCTCTCTATAAATAAATAAATAAATAAATAAATAAATAAATAAATAAATAAGAAAACAGTATTTTTAAAAAAGGAGAACCAATCGCATGGGAAAACATATTTGCCAATGAAACCTTAGGCAAGGGCTTAATCTCCAAAATATATAAAGAAATCACACCACTCCACTCTAAGGCAAGCAATCTAATTAAAAAACGGGCAAAGGACTTGAACAGACACTTCTCCAGGGAAGACACAGAGGATCCAGAGACACATGGAAAGATATTCAGTATCGCTAGCTATCAGAGAGATGCAAATTAAAACAATGATGAGATACCACTTCACACCGGCCAGAATGGCCATCATAAATAAAGCAACAAACAACAAGTGCTGGAGAGGTTGTGGAGAAAAGGGGACCCTAATTCACTGTTAGCGGGATTGAAGACTGGTACAACCACTATGGAAAACAGAATGGAATTTTCTAAGAAAACTAAAAATAAATCTGCCTTTTGACCCAGCAATTCCATTGCCAGGAGTATATCCTAAGAGCCCTGAAACACCAATCCAAAAGAACCTATGTACCCCAATGTTCATAGCAGCACAACTTACAATAGCCTAGTGCTGGAAGCAACCTAAGTGCCCGTCGGTAAATGAATGGATCAAAAAACTATGGTACATTTACACAATGGAATTCTATGGAGCAGAAAGAAAGAAGGAGCTACTACCCTTTGTAACAGCATAAATGGAACTAGAGAGCGTTATGATAAGTGAAATAAGCCAGGCGATGAAGGACAAATACCATATGATCTCACCTTTAACAAGAAGCTAAGCAACAAAACAAACAAGCAAGCAAAATATAACCGAAGACACTGAAATAGAGAACAGGCTGATAGTGTCCAGAGGGGAGAGGGGAGGGAATTTCAAGGGAATTTCAGGGGAAAAGGGGAAGGGTTTATAGGAACAAATATAAAAGACACATGGACAAAAACTAGGGAGGAGGTGGAAATGGAAGGGAGAGGGGAAGAGCTGGGTGGGTGGGCTGGAATGGGAGTAAAAGACAGAAAACTGTACCTGAACAACAATTAAAGTAATAAAAAATTTTTTTAAAGAAAAAATATCCTCACCAAAGAAGTATATGTGTGTATACATACAAGATCTGTCCAGAAAGTACTGGCCATGTAATATGAAAAATAGAGACATTCATTGAAGAAGATGCAAGATACAAAAAACACTGTACATAGAACAATGATGCCTCAGTCCCTTCGAAGTAGGTGCCTTAGGACCTCACACAGTTCTCCCTATCGCCATCAGCTGACTTGTCGTATTTTCCTGAATCTCACCAATGGTCTAAAATCTCTTCCCTTTCGAATCATAGGGGAAAAGGGGATAGACTCACATGAACAAGTATAAAGGACACATGGACAATAACTAAGGTGGGGGGTAGAAATGGGAGGGAG
>NW_028090529.1:0-3731 GCF_014824575.4 Sturnira hondurensis | reverse complement strand
GGACCTGAATTAAGTAAAGTACAAAATTTTAATAAGGAACATAAAGACTTAAAGTAGAGAAAATTATTACTCTTGATTACAAGGTTAAATGTTTGTTAGAATGTCAGATCTCTCTGGATTATGTTAAGATTCAAAAGGGGATTTGAAGGGATTGGACACAATTATGCCAAAATCTAGTAGACAGTGTAGGACAAACAAGGATATTTAGAAATAGAAGACTAATGAGGTAGGAGGAGCAGTGTAGGGACTACTGGACATTAAAATGTACTCTAATGCTATAATAGTTAAAATAGCTGGGAACTAGTTTATGGATTAACCAAAGATATCAAGGGAGCCAAATAGAATTATACACAGATTTAGTATACGGTAATAATTGTGCTGGTGAAAATATCTAGCCACTCAAAATTACATCTTTTTTCATAAATGCAATCACATTTCAGATGGATTAAAGATTTAAATATAAAGGATACAGCCACACTTTCAGTTAAAGGTATTACCATTTTAAACATATACGTTCACCTGCTTCCTCCTAAACTCCACCTAAGTATGAGTAAAAACCAGAAGAACAAAGAATGGGAAAGAAAGCTACAGCAACAAAACTTTGGGATTTAGAAAGCAGGTAAACTAGTGGTAATGCAGACCTGAATATCAAAACTTGGGTGGGTGGGAGCAGAGAAATGGCCCATTTAACACGATGAACCCCCGCCCCGCCCCACCCCCACCCGCAACAATGTGCAGGCAGATGGAAGTGGGTAGAAAGGTAGGGTTAAAAATAGAACTGATTGAAAATCTGTTTAATGAGCAGTTCCCCTCCCCCAACCCCACACTGGGGAGCAGCTGTCCCACACACCCAGCAGAAGCCAGTGTTTCATGTTTTGGAAAAAAGCTATGGTGCTGAGGACAAAGGGATTCGAAGAAGGTTACACACCGAATGTTGAGGACTCAGCCTTCCCAGAGTCCCAGAACAAGCAAAGCCAGGTTTTTGCACTCTAGGCAGGATATTGGATGTGTCTTCCCTGGAGGATCTGACTAGTCCCAGAAAAATGATATAAAAATACTCAAATTGGAGGTGCCCCAAATGGTTCATTCAATTCACCCTGATAAACATAAGACCACAGCTGTATAGCTGGCCAAAGTTGAGTCCATTCCACATGGGGACTCTACATTATTCCATTGCGCACTCCAGGAAACATCTGAGTGAATTCTTCGGTCTGCCCCTTGGGGGACGGTCCTTATTGAGAAGCCTTTGGCCCAGGCATTGACCCCTTTCCCCACCAGCATGGACAGTCCCCACCCTGGCAGGACAGGCCCATGGGAAAGCACACAGTACTGCAGGCAGGCTTGTTTGAAGCCCCGGGCCATCCAGTCTAACCTTCAGGGCCCTCATCGCTCTTTATTAATTCTTTTATTTCAGTCAACATTTGTTAAGTCCTGTGGCAGTTATTAACACCCTTTCTTTAATTCTTCAACTCTATCTCCACCTCCCGTCAGTAAATTACCTTACCTCCTATTTTACTCAGAAAATGGAGGCCATCTCCTGTGAATGCCTCTTCATATCCAAATTGCTCTCCAATTATTTTGACGCCGTTGTCTTCTCTTCTGTACAGATTAGGTGTGTCCCATTTCTTCCAGCCTGTTCTGGGGCCTCATCACACCAGCTGCCTTTCCTTTGTCTTGCATCTCCAATTCATTCCCTCTGCCCCCGTGTGAGAATGTGCACAGTGAACTCAGATTCCCTTTCAGGACTGAAGGGTTTCTTCCCCAGGTGCTGGAGGTGCTGCTGGAATGTGGCCCTCAGTCCAGAACGGCCTCAGCAGAAGGAAGTCACTAAAGGTCACACATCCTCTGAGTAGCTTTTCTCTACAGACTGGTTCATGTGGGGATACGCAGACCCAGCCCTCTCGCCTCAACTCTGGACCGCTCTGAAGGGCGTTCCAGCATCAGAGCTCTGCTGTGTTGGCTGAGGGCCATGTGGAGGCGACGTCTCTGCCCAGCTTCTCCCTCTGT
This sequence comes from Sturnira hondurensis, assembly GCF_014824575.4. Taxonomy (NCBI): domain Eukaryota; kingdom Metazoa; phylum Chordata; class Mammalia; order Chiroptera; family Phyllostomidae; genus Sturnira; species Sturnira hondurensis. Next base: position 1,724 of record NW_028090529.1, on the reverse strand, counting down.
CCTACCCTGTCTCTTTTCCTTGCCTCCACGGTTACATACTGATGTTTCAGTGCTCTTCACTTAGTGAGAAAATTGCAAATAAGTTTTCCAGTTTGCTCTTTGTTTTGGCTCTGCTTGAGACATTTTTTGACCATTTAAAAGTTTTACATTTTTAAGTAGTTAATTTTATTGATAGTCTTCCTATTCTTCTTGGTTTCCTGTCATGACTGAATTACCAGTCCCCATTCTAAGATTTGAAAAACTCAATGGTATTTTCTTTAAAACTTAGTTGAAATGCCATTGCTACCACGAAGATGTCCCTGAGTGCCTTGACCAGAAGTTAGCCCCAATTCCTCTCCCCCTTTATATAAAAATCACATTGCATATCACATCCTGCCTTATTATTAGTTATTTTTATTAGTCTCTAAACTCTTCTAGTAGATTGTAAGTAACTGAGGGAAGAAATGCCAGTATGTAGAATATGCTTTGCATTCAAAGCCACTTAAATATGTCTGTAATTGAATTAACTGGTCATGGATGATTATGTGGTTTTTCTCTACACTAAGGGTTTTTGTGTGTGTGTGTGTGTGTGTATCCAATCCTCAGTAATTAGATCCAAGTTTGCGTGAAAATCTGTGACTAGTTCTTTTTTGCTTAGAAGAACTGTCCTGCCATCACCAGACCCAAGCCGCACCCGTCACAGGCCAACTGCAAGAGCAGCACGTGAAGACTGAGGTCATAGGGCTGGCCAAGTGCCTGGTGACCAGAACACTCCTAAGTGAGCAGGCAGGTCAGGCAAGATGGTTCCTAGCACCAGGGTGGTGTGTGGGGAGCCACAGCGCAGAGTGGCCCTTCTCTGGCACACACACACACACACACACACACACACACACACACACACAGGGTGTAAATGGAGCCGAATCAGCCAACAGCATGACCATTCTGCCCCGACCGGGGCACAGATGCCGCCTTGGCCACAGGTCTGGCTGCTGAGGTTCTCAGTGGTGTTGGAGGCCAGCTGAGGTAGGCAGTCAGGCTCGCAGCTAGTTAGATGTATTGAGATGGCAGCTCTGGTGGAGTAGTCCCTTGTAGCTCCGATGCCCACTATCTGTCACTGATTCCATTTCCTCTCTTTTCATTCCCTCTTGAGCCTGTTCAAATATGGCCTTCAATCCACCAAAACTGCTCTTGTCAAGGCCACCAGTGAACTCCGGTGGCCAATTCTCAGTCCTCACCGTGGGCCTGACGGCTCCCTCCCTGTCCCCAGAGGGCTTCGTTTGACTCAGGACACGAGGCTGCCCCAGCTTTTCTCCTGTCTCACTGCATGCTTTCCTCTCGTTTGCTGGCTCTTCCTCTTCTTCCTGAGCCCTTAACATGGGGTCGATCCAAGCTGAAGTCAGTCGGTGGACCTCTTCCCTTTTCTATCTATATTCATTTTCTTGGTGATCCCATGCAATCTTACAGATTTCAGTTTTATCTGCCAACAAATTCCAAACATTATCCCTTCCAGCCAGACCCATAGATCCAACTGCACAGTCAACATCTTGTTTAGCTGTCTGATAGAAACCTCAAACTTCCATCTCAAAACAGAACTTCTGCTCTCCCCCCCACAACTGCTCTTCTCACAGCCTCTCCATCTCAGTGAGTGACAGCACCATCCAGGTAGTTTTTCAAACGTATAACCCTGACATTCCTTTCTCACCACAATCTGTCAGCAAATCTTTTGACTATACCTTCAAAATACA
>NW_028090528.1:0-615 GCF_014824575.4 Sturnira hondurensis | reverse complement strand
ATAAAAAAAAACCCTCAATGGCTTCTGTTTGCTGCAGGCTGCCTAGAACATGGGGTGGGGGTGAAGGGATGGAGGGAAGAGGGAGAAGAGGGGGAGAGAGTGGGGAGAAGCTACAGGGATTGCTGTATTTCTGCTTAGGAAATGTTGGGTGCACTTTTATAAAATATGTGAAAGAGGCCATAAGTAAGTTAAAATATGTTTATTTGAACTATGTCTAAAGCAATTGGATATTTAAGAATTTGACTTTAGCGCTGGCTGGTGTGGATTAAGCATGGGCTGCAAACCAGAAGAATTTGAGTTTGGTGCTAATGTTTTTTTTTAATTTTATTTAATTCTTATTCAAGTACAGTTTTCTGTTTTATATTCCCTGCCCTGCTCACCCCCAGTGCTCCCCACATCCCTCCCATTTCCACCCCCCACCTTAATTACTGTCCATGTGCCCTTTACACTTATTCATGTGAGTCCCTCCCCTTTTCCCCTATGATTCTCTCCCCTCTCCCCTCTGGACCCTATCAGCCTGTTCCGTATTTGAGTGTCATTGGTCATATTTTGCTTGCTTGTTTTTTTTGTTGTTTAGATTCCTGTTAACGGTGATATCATATGGTATTTGTCTTT
>NW_028090527.1:0-650 GCF_014824575.4 Sturnira hondurensis | reverse complement strand
AAGTGCTTCTCAGATAAGGTCAAGTTAAAGGAGTTCATCATCACCAAGCCATTGTCATATGAAATGTTAAAGAGATTTATCTAAGAAAGAGAAGATCAAAACTATGAACAGTAAAATGACAACAAACTCACCACTATCAACAAATGAACCTAAAAGAAAAGAAAAACCACAAAAACAAAAACTAAGCAAACAACCAGAACAGGAACAGAATCAGAGAAATGGACATCACACAGAGGGAGTTCAGTGGAGAGGGGTAAGAAAGAATAAGGGGGAAACGGTCTAGGGAAGAAGAAGTATGGGTAGCAGTCATAACGGAGACAGAGAGAGAAAAATGGTATAGGAAAGCGAGGATTCAAAGAACTTAGACGTACAACCTGTGGACATGAACTAGGGGTGGGGAATGCTGGAGGTTTGTGGGGGCAGGGCGGAGGGGAGATAGAGGGGGAAAAATTGGGAAAACTGTAATAGCATAATCAATAAAAATATTTTAAAAGAAGAAATACTCTAATTATCAGTCACAGTCCCATCTGCACAAATTAGACCTGAAACAGTGCCCGTACAGCCATACATGCAAGACCTTACATTTATTCAGATGACAGACAGTACATCCAGCACATAATTTGGAAAGCTGCTTTTAACACAACCAATTC
>NW_028090526.1:0-525 GCF_014824575.4 Sturnira hondurensis | reverse complement strand
AACACGGTAAGTGCTTAATATTCATTTGATAAATTAAAGGAATCCAGTGTCCCTGGTGAATCTAGGCTCTTCAAGGTCCTTTTCAGCACCCAGATGGTGTCTAGCAGAGTTTTATATTTTGAGGATACACACTATACTTTTTTCCTAAAAGTCCCCTGAAATGAAAGAACACTGTATGGAGAAAAAGAAGGAAAAAAGGATTAAGGGAGACCACTAAAAGAGGCATGATGAGAGGGACAGATATATGGGCTTGTGGGGGATGAGAGTCCCCTCTGGCACCCAGAGACCTGTTGACCTCACCTCATCCAGTTGGCCCAGGATTTGTCCTTTCCATCTACATACTCATAGCAGTTTCTCCCTTTGACGATCTGGGTTTCAGAAAAGATGTTAAAGACCTTTTATTTTTTTGGTGGGAAGGTAATAGTCAGAATTATTTTACTTCATAGTCATCAAAGCTCATTCAGCCTACATGGATGGGGATTCAACTGCCAGCTGTGACCACATATTTTTTTACGCATCATCTAC
>NW_028090525.1:0-831 GCF_014824575.4 Sturnira hondurensis | reverse complement strand
ATGGACATATACTAAAGGGGGGATGGTGAGGAATAGGTGTGCAGGGTGGAGGAGAATGAAGCGGGGGAAATGGGACAACTGTAATGGTATAAGCAATAAAATATATTAAAAATAAATAAATTGAGCACATTTGGTGTCATGCAAAATTTAAAGAAAAGAAAACTATGGGGCCAGATGTCTTCACTGGTGCACTCTACCACATATTTAAGGAAGAAAAAATAATCATATACAGTCTTTCAAAACGCAGAGGAGAAAATACTTTCCAATTTATTATTACTTTAAAAAATCCTCACTTGATTGCATATTTATTGATTTTAGAGAGGAAGGGAGACAAAGAGAAACCTCGATGGGTGAGAGAAACATTAATTGGTTACCTCCCCTACACCCTCTAGTTGGGGGTCAAACCTGCAACCTAGATATGTGCCTTGATTGGGAATCGAACTCACCTTTTGATGTACCAACCAACTGAGTCACCCAGCTAGGACCTTCCCCATTTATTGTGAGGCCAGAATAACCTTGACATAAAAATTTGATAAAGATATTAAAGAAAATTAAAAACTGATATTCTTCATGAACATAGATGCAAAAATCTGATCACTCTTTGATGAAGCAATTTCATTTCTACAGTTTACCCTAAAGAAACATCCTTGAAATTGTACAAAGATTAACCACAGGATATCCACTATAGTATTATATGTTTATTTATTTATTATTTAAAAATATATTTTATTGATTATGCCATTACAGTTGTCCCATTTCTCCCCTTCATTTCCCTCCATCCTGCACACCTATTCCTCACCATCCCCCCTTTAGTATATGTCCATGTGTCAT
>NW_028090524.1:10064-14983 GCF_014824575.4 Sturnira hondurensis | reverse complement strand
TACATAGTAATAGGCTGATACAGGTCAACATTTTTGAACTGAAAGATTATATCATTTGCAAACAGTACCAATGACCATCAAAGCTCTTCAGCCACAGATAGGTTCAGCCCTTTAACATATTTTCAGTTACCTCCAGGTAGTCTGTACATCCTCAGGTTAGGGTGGCAGGACCCTAAACTATAGACGGGATGAGTGGCAGATGACAGTGCTGGAAATTCTGGGTCACAAACCAGGTCACAGAAAACCAAGGATCTGCAAGTTGCTTAGCCCCCACTCCTCACTTCAGCAACAACCAGGAAGGGTATCTGGCATGTCAGCCACAGGAGAGCTGCTGAGTGTGTACACATATATATGTGTGTGGAGGGGGACACTGGGATAGACAAGTTGGAACACCCTCCCTCCCCACCATTCCCATCCCACCCACGTCTTTGGCTTCTTTTCAAAATGTTTTAACAAAACTAAAAGATATCTCATAGACAGAGAGAAAATAGTTTCAAAACATATCTGTTAAAGGATTTGTATCCAAAGAACTCTTACAATTCTATAATAAGACAAAAAAATTCAATGGTCATAGTACAATTTATAAGTTTTGAGTAGGTGCTTCACTGAAGAAGATATCTGGATAGCAAATAAGGACATTGTCTTAGTCTGTTTGGAGTTCTAACAAAAATACCATAGACTAGGTGGTTTATAAACAGCAGAAATTTGTTTCTAACAGTTTTAGGGGCTGAAAAGTGCAAGGTCAAGATGCTGGTGTATTCAGTTTCTGGTGAAAGTCTATTTTCTGGTTTATAGGCAGCTGTCTTCTCCATGCCCTCACATGAGAGAGGTTTCTGGAGTCTCAAAAAGGTATTAATCCTATTCATAATGTCTCCACCCTCATAAGCCAATCACCTCTCTAAGACCCTGCCTCCAAATTCAGTCACATTAACGATTAGATTTCAACAATGGAAAAGATGCTCAGTGTCATTTGTAATATATATGCAGTTTAAAACTACAATTAGAGCTATGAGTTGTGTGATTCCATTGATATGATGTTTCTATAAAGGCAGAAATATAGAGACAGAAATTGGATCAGTAGTTGCCTAGAGGTGGGGATTAAAGTAGGGATTGACTGAAATATTATAGAGAATCTTTCTGGAGGACTGGAAATATTCCACAAGTGGATGTGATGATGGTTACATCATCATTTTAATAAAAATGTATTAAAATCATCAAACTGTACATATTAAGTGGGTGAATGTTATACTATGCAAATTTTCCTTAATAAATCTGGCAAAATAAGTATAGGCTCCAAAGTTTTTTTTGTGTTAATGGGGTTATACTAGGCCATGCTATAAGAGAAATTAAACTGAAAAATAATAGAGTTATGTACTAAATAACTTCAAATAAAATTTATAAAATCATCTAGATCAAATGGCAAATAAGGTCTAAATATTATTATAAACATATTTTTGACTGCATAGACTGGCAGGGTTGTCAGAATGCATTTTAAGAATCCTGTAGTGAGGACACAAGTCCTGATCCCCTACTTAGTGGCTGTGTGGGTGGGATAGGGAAGGAAATGGTCCAAAGGCAGGGCTGCCTGGACCATGAGACATCAGGCCCAAAACTTGTTGCTTGATGTCTGGGGCCCTGAAAACAAAGGGTGCTTCGTGGTAGTGATCCTGTAGCCCTCCCACAGCTCTATCGCTGTACGGGCCAAAGGGCTGCAAATCCACCACTCCCTTCTCCCCACTACAGACTGCAAGAAGATGCAGCAGCAAGTCCACAGCCTGGATTTCCATCTTTGCGCTATTGAATGGGGTTGGGGTGTTTTCTGCATTTTTAAAATATACTTTATTATTTATGCTATTACAGTTTTCCCAATTATTTACTTCCCTTTATCCTCTCTTCACCCTGTACCCCCATTCCTCTAGCCTCTCCTGCCCCTTAGTTCATGTCCATGGTTTGTACATGTAAGTTCACTGGCTTTTCTGTTTCCTACACCATTCTTAAACTCTCCCTGTCTACTTTACGCCTACCATTTATGCTTCTTAGTCCCTGTACCTTCTCCACTCCTATTCTTCCTCTCCCCATTCCATTGAAAACTCTCCATGTGATCTCCATTTCTTTGTTTCTGTTCCTGTTCTAATTGTTTGCTTAATTTTTTTAAAGATTTTATTTATTTTTAGACAGGGAAAGGGAGTGAGAGAGTTATAGAAACATCAGTGTATGGTTGCCTTCTACATGGCCCCCAACTGGGGACCTGGCCTGCAACCCAGGCATGTGCCCTGACTGGGAATCAAACTGGCGACCCTTTGGTTCACAGCCAGCACCCAGTCCACTAAGCTACACCAGCCAGGTCTAATTTTTGTTTTATTTCAGTTCAGTTATTGGCAGGTATGAGTTTGTTGCAATTTACTGTTCATAGATTTTTATCTTCTTCTACTTCTTAGATAGGTCCCTTTAACATTTCATATAATAAGGGCTTTGAGATGATGAACTCCTTTAACTTGACCTTGTCTGGGAGGCCCTTAATCTGCCCTTCCATTCTAAGTGAAAGCTTTGCTGGGTAGAGTAATCTTGGATGTAAATCCTTGACTTGCATGACTCAGGATAGTTCTTTCCAGCCCCTTCTTGCCTCTAAGGTCTCTTTTAATAAATCAGCGGATAGTCTTAAGGACATTTCTTTGTAAGTAACTCTCTTCTTTCCTTTTGCTGCTTTTAATTTTCTCTGTTTATCTTTAATTTTCAGTGAATAATTGATGATGTGCCTTGGTGTGTTCCTCCTTCAGTCCAATTTCTTTGGGACTCTCTGCTCCCTGGACTTCTTGGAAGTCTACTTCCTTTGCCAGATTGGGAAGTTCTCTTTCACTGTTTGATCAAATAAATTTTCAGTTTCTTGCTCTGGTTCTTATCTGGCACCCCTCTGGTACAGATGTTAGAGTACTTAAAGTTGTCCCAAAGGTTCCTAAACTTCTCCTCATTTTTTTGAATTCTTGTTTCTTCATATTGTTCTGAGTGGATGTTTTTCTTCCTTTCATTCCAAATAGTTGATGTGAGTCTCAGTTTCCTTCCTTTCACTCTTCGTTCCCCATGTATTTTACTTTATTCCACTCTGTGTAGACTTCATTTCTTCCTTAGTTTTGTGGTCAAGCTCAATCATTTCTGTGAGCATCCTGATTATCAGTGTTTTGAACTCTGCATCAGGTAGGTTGTCTATCTATTTGTCACTTAGCTGTTTTTCTGGAGTTTTAATCTGTTATTTTTATATGTCTTCACACACTTGTTATGATGTAAGGGTGTGGGGCCCTAGGTAATCAACTGGAGGAGGCAACCATCTTTGCTGCATTGTGGTGCTGTCTGTGGAGGAAGGGTAAGAGAGGCAATAATGCTGCTTTCTTGCTCTGCTCTAGCTCTAGTTTTCAATGAACTCTCCTATGAGACTGGGATTTTCTCCCACCATGGCAACCTGCAGTATTTTACACTTAGCTTTGAGTCTTTAGTTTCCCATTCAGCCAGCCCCACCTGGCCATGGTCCTGTCCACTCTGCTGCCTGTCTCCCATCTCTGCCCCTCCTATCAGTGTGGGGGTGAATGTTTCTTTAACTCCTTGGTTGTTGGAATTCCACACAGTTTGATTTTCTGGCACTTGTTGTTTATGGTTTTTAAGTTGGTTGTTATTCTTTTGGTTGTTTGAGGAAGCAAAGCATTTCTACCCACACCTCCATCTTAGCTGAACTCCTAAATGTTTTTTTTTTTTTAAATCCTTGATTCCTGTACAACCTAAAACATCATCTTAAATGAACATTGAACTAAGTCAGAGATTTTTAAAATATGGTCCAGGAACCAGCACCAGCATCTTATAATTTGTTAGATATGCAAATTCCATGTCCCCAGCCCAGACCCACTGAATCAAGAAACTCTGCACTTGAGGCTTAGCCATCTGCATTCTAACAAGCCCTGCAGGTGATTCTGCTGTATGTACCAGGCTGAATCAGTGTTGATGTTAGTCTCTGAGAACAATCCCTTGTCAGAAGGGAAACACAGCACAACTGGGAAGGGAAGTCTCCTTCTTCTTCCTCCATCTCCACCCCTTCCTGAATCTGGACCTTCTGGGTGGAGATACAGACATTCACTTTTGGGTTCTGGGGCAAAAGAGGATCAGGCAACAGAGGTTCCTTGAGATCAAGCACTAACTGGAAGGTAAGGAAAGAGAGTGACATAAAACAAGATTACCTTGCTTCTTGTGCCTGTTTCCTTGTCTTTCTCTGTAGTTTTCCTGGAATCTTTAATAAAGCCTTTAATCAGTTCCAGGCTCATCTCTTGACCCACATTTGAAAAGAATCAGGACCAGTGTTCAACAAGCGTATATTAATATGGAGCAGCTTTACCTGAGGTTACCTCGATGGTGATAGTAGTTATTCAGAAAGTCCTCAAAAAAGCAGAGCTGGACTAAGAACAGCCTTCTGTATCTAGCAACTGCCCTCCAGAGCAACTTGCAGCTTCTGAGTCTTACTTCTATTAACAAAAGAGGCTTCATTTATGTTCATTCAAGGCTCTGCATTTACCACAGCAACTGCAGTTTACATCACCTTCCTAATATAGCCATACACACATAGTTGTACTATTGCAAATATTTTTAAAATATAGAATAACAAAAATTTCCATGAAATTATTTTAACTTATACTACAGAAATAGTTTCTGTTAATAATTTTAATATATGTTAATATATTTGCTGTGTTTATTTGAATTTTATGTTCCATCGGAGGAAATGTTGTTAAGAAAATTAGACCCACAAATTGAATTGTAAAGATGTAATCATATTAAAAAATGTATTTCCCTCGTAAGTAATCACAGCAACTTCTATATACAGTTGGAAGAATCTGTGTCTGAGGGAAAGTGTTTCAGGTTGCCAACACACATGCGAGAGAAGA
>NW_028090524.1:0-5304 GCF_014824575.4 Sturnira hondurensis | reverse complement strand
GTAAGCCAAATTGGATCACTTGGGAGCCCTGCATGGAAGGACTCAGGGGGCTGTGACAGGGAGCAGTGGACTCTTGCCCCCCACCTTTGACATAGCCCAAGTCCCCATTTTCTCGGGAAGAAACGCTTCCTCGCTCTCATCCCCTTAAGCCTGAATACCTGTTGGGAAGTGGTGCAGCTCTTTGCCTGGCTAGAACATGTCCTGGGGATAAATCCAGCATCACAAGACTTCCTGATAAACCTGTGAAATCTGCTCTGCTAAGAGTGTTTTCATTCATATGTTAAGGGTTTGAGCAAGAAACCCTAAAACTCAATTCCTGACATTCTCTGACTGATACCAAGCCCTCAGATATCTTTGAAAGGTTACTGTTTAACCTTGCCACTCTGTATTCCTGTGTATGACAACCTAATAAAAGGCCCAGGAGGAGGGGGTTCCAGGACTTTTTTTCCTTGGAGAAACTGGCCGCTGTTGGCCTTTGTCTCCCCTGAGAAACTGGCCACACCTCCTCCCCAAGGAGAACACACTAGGTCTCAGTCATAATCACTCTCTTCTGTGGCACACGGGGGACTTGCAAGGGAAGTTGCCCCCACAACAGAGGAGAAAGGGAAATCACCTTCATACTTCATGGTATTCTCAAGTAGCTGAGTCAACCAGCTCTGGTGTCTACACTGCCTTTAACTTCTACTTGAAAGGGAAAAAGTACATTTTATTGCACTTTAAGCTTGTATGAGCTTGGCTTTTTGTTCAATTGCAGGCCAAATACAGCCCCTTTAGTTTGAGTTTTATTTTTTCATTTTTAAGTATATTTTATTATTTATGCTCTTACAGTGGTCCCAATTTTGCCCCCTTTGCCCCCCTCTGCCTCCCTCTCCCTCTGAAATTGCTGGAAATTCCTCCAGCAATTTCCCCTTAGTTCATGTCCATGCATTGTGCATGGAAGTTCTTTGGCTTCTCCATTTCCTATGCTATTCTTAACATGCATGAAAAAGAACAAATACTGTGGTCGGGATGTTTCCCACAAGTTCCACCGTCCACCACGGATGTTAATAAGCAAACAGTACCAAGACATGATCTGCGTGAGGAGGAGAAGTGGCCCATCCCTCAAAGGGAAAGGACCCTGAGCAATGGCCAGTTTCTCAGGGGAAAAAGACCTCGAGCCCCTTCCTCCAAGGGCTCTTATTGGGTTGTAATACACAGGAATACAGGGCAGCAAGGACCAAACAGTAGATAACATTTCAAATAAATCTGGGGGCTTAGTCTGAGTGAGAGTCTGTCAGGAAGGCAGTTTTGCAGAAATATTTAGGGTTTCCTGCTCCGAACATTAACATGAGAATGAAAGCACTCTTAGCAGAGCTGATTTCACAGGTTTTTCAGGAATTATTTGTGATGCCAGATTTTTTTCCCCTGGGATCCCTCTTTGGCAAGGCAAGAAGTTGCACCCCTCCCCATCAGATATTCAGGATTAAGGGGATAGAGCCAGGAAGTCCTTCTCCCAGAGGGTGTGGGGATTCAGGCAATGTAACATAGCCCTGGGACATGGGTCTATTGCTCACTCTTTGATGCAGCCCCCCAGGTCTTTCCATGATTGCCTCCCAAGTGATCATGTCTGGCTTAGGTTGCTCCTTGCTGTGAGGAGTCTGACCTGTCGACAACATAAACCATGCTTTGGGGGCAGGAGAAGGAAGCTGAGGCAGCATTTGCTACCAGAAACAAGGTTTGTCTATTGTGGCTCACATTCCAGAGGTCATTCACTCATCCTTGGTCACAGGGGATAGAGTTACAATTCCTGAAAAAAGGCAGAGGATTCCACTACAAAATACTCCGAAAACACTGAACAAATTATCCAGTATTTACTTACAAAGATCGTGGGAGTCCCTTAGGACTGGATTTTGAGAATACTTGAACAATGAAGAAAGAATATAAAAAACAAAACGAATTGATTGGTCTGGGTCACTTTCTCAGGATATAGGATATAATACCCTGACAACAACATCAGAAGATGGGGTACATTGGCTGAGTGCTATGTCCTACAAGCAAGCCTGAAGAAAGTAATGGTCCATGATTAGCAACTTTGAAATGCCTGAATTGCTGTGTCAGATGGTAGAGGACAGAGTTAAGTAGCAAAGGGGCATTGGTATTTTGGAGTGAATATATTATGAAGACAGAAAAATAACCATGGAATTGTGTTCCTCAAAAAAAGTCAAGAGGATACACCAATATACAACATCTTCAGGTGTATGCTCATGAGATGAAACTAGCTTCAGGACGGAGTTCAGTGGTAGCTATCTGCTCCAGGCTAGAACTGTGCAGGTGGTTATAGATAACATTCCAGGGGCAAAACAGACAGAAAGGAGGTGAAGGAGACTACTTTAAGATATCAAAAGAAAGAAGAAGCAGCGTGATAAGCATAGTTTTCAGTTGAACTAATGATCCTATTTGTAGTTCCCAGGATTGAGACCTTTATCAGATTAATTATTCCTTGATTGATAAGGTAGCCACATTCCTAGGAATAAGTCCTCAGTGATACCATGACAATTACATACCATAGTGATTACCTAGTCCTTATCCAAAGGGGCTTATGTTTATTAGAAATAAAGGAATATGCATACTGTTTGAATTCACACAGGTAATGAGTTTTTAATGGATATATGGACATTTGAGGTATAATCATCACCTCATATGAGACTGGAAAGAACTGAGAATCAAGTTCAAATGCAGTTCTGGTCAAAATCCAAGGTCTGATAAGTCTCTTGAGACTGTATACCTACCCAGTAATTATTCTCTTGGTAACTGAATATATGGTGGAGACCAAAACTTGCCTAATCAAAATTCAGGCAGATGATGCTGTCTGGGTTATCTCAGCAGGGGCTGTTACCTAGAATATCTTCATGTAGCCTCTTCATGTAGCTGCTCAGGCTTCCTCATTGCATACAGCAAGCATCCAAAGAAAGCTGGGGGGAAGTTATTCTACCTTGTATGTTACACAGAGTATCTCATCGGTTATTATCACAAACCAACCTACATGCAAGGAGATGGGAGCAGTATTGAAATTAAATTAGGTTATAGGAAGGGAATGAGGATGGAATATACTGCTGTGCCTGGGGCAAGGGTTGGGGGGATAGCAACCTGCTATAGCTATTTTCCTAGTAAACCAATCAAAGGTATCTGGATTCAGGAAATGAGGGTCCTAGAGAAAGCAGGATTGAAATGAGCCTCTCATAGATTTACCCTTCAAGCTCTACATTTCTAGCAAAGGGCCTTCTAATTCTCTAGATAATTGATACCACAAATATTCATTCTTTTGGCAGGCCCTGCAAGGGTTTGTTGTCAAATGAATAATCATTCTGAACATAACATGGAAAAGCACGGTTGACAGAGATACACAACACTGGAATAGAGGGATGCGGGAGTGGTCCATCTCCATAGAAGAGTTTGGTAAAGAAGGTCAATACCTATCCTCAACAGAAAACCACTGCAGATGTCTCCATATTTGGCTACAAAGTCTCACAATAATAGGCCTTGTGGATGTCCTGTGCTTCCTATGACTTCTTGATTATAAGGGCCAGTGATCAGGCCTGTGTTTCTATGAGTGTTTCTGAAGAGAGGCTGATAAACTGGTCTTTACCAGTAAGTCCTTACCAGTCATCAACTGGTCCTTACCAGTAAGTGTGGCCTGAAGAGACAGAAACCTAGGCCCCAACCTCTGACAGAGGCACTTCTGTTCTCAGAAACCCTGTGCCTCGCGTACTCAGAAGGTACAGCCGGGCCAACTCCTGTGATATCCCAGGCTTTTGGATTGTGGAGGTATTTGATATTAACTCAGAGGCATATTATTTCTTTGATGAAATGTAATCTTTATGTTAACATTCTGCTTTGAAGGAATACATTCTATCCTTTCCAAAGTCTTTGACTGTGTACCTCCACGTCCTTTCACTCTGGACCTACTGAACCATTTGTTCTTCCAGAATCACATGGAAATCTCTCTCTTTCAGTCCCCTGTCTGGCCCAGGTCTCAGTACAAAGATCTGGAATGTCTCTACCCACATTCCAGGGCTCTGTTCTAGCTCTTGACTTTCATAGTATGAGAGGAGATAATTACTGAAATATCCCAGAATGAAAAATAGGGGTGTCCTGTTCTTGCCCCAAACCCAGCAATAAGGATGCAGGCTTCTAAGAGAGGAGGCAGCAAAAGAGAGGTTTTCCAAATTGTGTCCTATCTCTCTGGTGTGAATCCATGGCATGGAGCTGGATTGAAGATTCTCCTCTCCTGACTGATCCCATGAACACGTGAGGAAGTCATGTCCCTCAGAAAACAGGGTGTTTGGGATTATATCATAGAAAGGGAGGAAGAGGAAAGCAAAGACCAAGTAAATGAACAGAGATAAGAGTAGGACAAAAGAAACATCTTTTGAAATAGAGAGAAACTTACAGAAAGCAGTGCAAAAAAGATATGTTGTTACATAGAAATCTGAAAAAAATTCTTACAGCAATTCTGTGGGCAGATATGGGGGGGGGAGTTCAAGCAGTGCCTGACACAAAGTAAAATTTCCTTTCTTTAATTGAATAAATCAGTGAATTCAAGAGAAAGATCATCCCTTGGGCGTCAGCAACAAAGTTGTAGACACAATGGAACACTAATAAGAAAAGGCACCAGGCAAACTTACCATTTCAAAATTACTCTCAAGGGGTATGAGTTGTATGGAATTCCATTCCAAGGAATTAGCATGAAGCTTCTTCTGTTCATCAATACCCAAAATGAAAGAGAGAGGGTGAGAATATGGCATTATGGCTAAGAGCACAGGCCCTGAAACTAAACTGTTGGGTTTGATCGCCAGACCCACTTCTTCCTAGTCCAGTCACCTGAGGGTGCCTCAGTTTCTTTAGTTCCAAAACAAAGTACCTGTCAAAAGAGGGATAAATGGATCAATTGGCACTGGTAATTAACCAATGATTAATTACTTGTGTTATTAAGTACATTAACATAATGGCAACAAAGGGGAGAGGGAGCAGATTCTAGAGGAAGGCAAAACATACAGGAATGAAAGAGACTTTAGGAGGAGGAAGTAAAAATAGATCAAAAGAGTGAGAGAAAACCCAAATTTGAGACAGTGATAGGTGAAAGAGCCAGGGAAAGCCTTCAAAAGCTTTTAAATCTCAAAAATTTGTAATCAAAATATGATATAGGAAACAGATACATTGGAATGTAATTTGGGGTGGATATTTCATCTCTTTCTCACACTGCGGGGGTGGGTGGAGGGAGGGTACAAAAGCCCCATGGTCAGGACCCACCATAGTAACATCTCA
>NW_028090523.1:0-789 GCF_014824575.4 Sturnira hondurensis | reverse complement strand
CGGAATGTAAGGCAATTGTAAAGACAAGCTTTACATCCTGGGCAGTTTGTTCCCACCAAGGCCGACCCAAGGCCTTACAGAGGTGCACACAGTGCATAGTCACGGATTAAACGAGGGCCACAGAAGAAGGTGTCTGGGGTTAATTGGAAGATAGAAGCCAAGAGGATGGAGGAGAGTTTGCTTCTACTTGCAAGGTCCCATCCGATAGGACAACACGCCAGACCTGTCATTGAAAGATGGGTTTGCTAGATTGGGCTAGACCTCCAAACCCTGTGGACACTCCCCAGGAAGTGCAAGAAGGCTCACAAGGTGCAGGAAGTGAGCAGGAAGTTCTTCTTGCTAACTTCCTGGCCTCACCCTGCTCATGAAAATTCAGATACTGGGGGTGAAGACTGGACCAGGAACTGCAATGCCATTGTTTCAGGTCAAGGAAGTCACAAGTCTTGAAGGGCAAGTGACTTTCTCCTGCTGCGCAGGGACTCCCTGCTCTCTCACCCCCCTATGTGCCAGCCAAGCCCTGAAATATCGCCACCGTGCACAGCACACCATCCTCGCAGATTGCGGAAGGTCCCTCTTTGCCCGGGAGTGGTTGGTTGGGTGAGACTAGGCACGCTCAGTCTACCTTTCTGTGAGCCCGACGGTCTGTCCCAGCCCGCGCCTGCTTTGTCACTGCTCTTGGCTATAATGGCCTAGATCTCTGTGCTTCTGCCCTTGCCCCCCTACAGTTCATTCCCAACCCAGCAGCCAGAATGACGAGTTTCAGGTCGCAGTCGGGGGGGGGGGGGGGGG
>NW_028090522.1:0-515 GCF_014824575.4 Sturnira hondurensis | reverse complement strand
ACAAGGATGTATCGTGCCACCACATCGAACATTGGGAAAAGACCGCATCGTGTGTGTTGAAACTACAGCTGGACCCGACTTCAGAGCTTTGACATCCACGCCTCTGCCTCTGGAGCATCGACACCCACAGCCAATGAGCAACTGCGTTTGCTCTGAAAAGCTCAAGAGTCTGCGTGTCACAGTCCTTGGTTTTTAGTAAAGACCTAAGTCACTGTTCCTGCCGAGATATTCCTCCCAGGGAGTTTGCTTTTCTCCGGGGGCAGCTGAAGCCCGAGCCCTCAGAGCCGCAGTGAACACTCAGTGTACCCACACTGAGTGTTCCAAGAGACGCACACACCCCCCCAAGGTTAGGGCAGCTCTGCTGCGCTGGGTCTTCTGTCTTCGGCTCGCCCCCCTCCGGTTCTGCGCCCTGCGCTGTGTACCAGGACCCTGGGCCCAAGGACCACACCGCCCGTCTGCCGCGCCTTCTCCTTTGGATGCTGGCTGGATTGGCCTGTGGGAGGCACTGGCAGAGA
>NW_028090521.1:0-838 GCF_014824575.4 Sturnira hondurensis | reverse complement strand
CCAGCTGTACAGAATGCACCTGTGCACCTGACAGCATCAGCAGGCATTCAAATGGCACACAGGGATGATCTATCACACCGTCCCTACTCACTGTCACTCCAGCAAAAGCCTTGCTTTGGAAGTCTTCTTTCCTGACAGTCTTGCCGACTCAGAAAGTGGTGAGGATTTGCTGTGTTCATTGACCTTTGTGTTCTTTCTGTCTTCATAGGGTGTGTGTCAATGGCCTTGTTTACCTGGTTGCTTGTGTCCACACTAGAGGCCTCTCTTGAGAACCCCGTCTGCATCACCACCTCCTGAAATGAGACTCGGTGGTTTGACTGAATGGGCTTGTTGTCAGGACTAGATGTGAGACAGGAGAGTAAGAAGGTAGGATAATTCTTGGACGAGTGGGATGAGGAGACTGAGACAAGAAAACGAAATAAGGCCCAAGAGTTTGAGCAATCACAGCCAGCTAGTGATTTATAGGACCTTATCTTCCTAACCAAGGGCACTGAGCAGAGGTTTATCTTCTCCTCCCTGGCCATAAACTCAGGACTCAGGGGAAGACAGGAGGAGGAGTTGGCAGCAGAGAGGTGTCAGTGGCACAAAGGGAGGGACGAGGCTGAGGACTCCCCTTTCAAATCCTCGTCCCCTTAGTCCCAAGAGAAACAGCACCTTACCCTCCCTCCACCTCCGGAAATGTCCCTCTTCCAGTTCCCACATTTCCTCCGTATAAACTTACTTCTGAAAGCTCAAGGTAAGGTGGACGTTAAGGTTCTAACCCGCCCCCTTCTCTGACTGCTGGCTTCTGATATTAAAAGCACAATGATAAATGGTCCCTGTCTCTTGTTTCTGGCTG
>NW_028090520.1:0-1380 GCF_014824575.4 Sturnira hondurensis | reverse complement strand
AAATATTTATAACTATCAACAATTGAATCTGAAAAATAAACTAAGCAAACAACAAGAGCAGAGACAGAGCCATTGTTATAGAGAGCATTTTGGTGGTCAAAGAAGTTATAGGTATAACCCATGGATATGAACAATAATGGGGGGATGGCCTGAGAGAGTAGGGGGGCTGGGTGGAGGGAGGCAAAAGGGAGAATATTGGAACAACTGTACTAGCATAATCAATAAAATATAATTAAGCAAATAAAAGACACTAAATCTAATAAAAATTTTTTGGGGGGAGGGAGCCTGTACCATTCTTCAAGCAGAAATCCTGAAGGGATCTTTTTTGTGTTTGTGGAATCCAATGGTCCAGATGTCAGAAATTCATTTTTCTGAAGACAACAGTTATAAATTCTATGACTAATAAAACATACAACTCCAAGACAGCCCTGAAAGATGAAAAGAAGAAGGGAAATAATTTGGTACACCAGAATTAGAGAAAAACAGTGTGAGAGGGTATCTTATACTCCTACCCAAATGAAAGTGACTGAGGCCTGATGCATCTGGTACCCAACCTAACCACAGCAGGTGCCTGAAGGAAGCCACTCCCCCTCTGCTCTGCAGAGGGAAGCCTGCCCAGCAACTCCAGGCAGGTCTACAGGGTGATCCATCGGGACACCTGCTAACAGACTCGAGCACAGCAAGTGCCTCTCCTTTCCCTAAGAGAAACCAGGGTAGGTGGGTTGGAGGTGGGACCAGCAAAGGGGATTTTATGGCAAAAAGAAATGGACTTTAAAAGACTCTTCATCCCTGAGGGCATGATACTCACATCCCTAATGAAAGACATTAGATAAATGAATTTTAAAATGTTACATATCTATCAACCATTGAAGTCAGCAGTGAAAATGAACAGCAGATAAACACAATATAGATAAAAGGCAACAATAGCATATGGGAGTGAAAAAGGAAAGGAAGAAAAAAGTCTGCTGTATGACTTCATTTATATGAGGCTCAAAAACAAGCAGAGAGACTGCACTACTCACAGTCAGCCCAGGGGTAAGTGGTGAGGGAGGGGAGGAGGTGAGAGAATGGACGCTCAGGAGCGGGGCTGTGGACGACTGCCCACTGCATTTTGTGATCCGATTGGTAATCACATGGTGCCCTTCCCTGTGTAACCAATCTGCTCGATCGTGATGTGGTTAGTGTCCTTCGCCTAAGGTACAATTAAATAGCAAAGTTTGTTTTAGAAACCAAGCATATGCAGAAGCACAGTTTTCTATGGAAAGCAAATGTGCATTACTGGTATACAGTATAACAAAATATTATCAAGTCAAACAATGGAATATTATACAGACTTTAAATAGCTACAGATACATACAAAAAGATGAATGAATGCTACAA
>NW_028090519.1:0-1497 GCF_014824575.4 Sturnira hondurensis | reverse complement strand
CACAAAGAGAAAGGTCTTTGGTTCGATTCTTGGTCGGAGCACATTGGCTTAGGTTGTGGGGTCAGAGCATGTACAAGGGGCAAACAATGGATATTTCTTTCTCACGTTGATGTTCCCTTTCTCTCTTCCTCTTTCTCCTTCCCTTACGCCCTCTCTAAAAACTAAACTGAAAAAAGTATTTAGCCTGACTAGTGTAGCTCAGTGGACTGAGCATGGGCCTGTGAACCAAAGGGTCACCAGTTCCATGACCGGTCAGGGCCCATGTCTGGGTGTCTGGCCAGGTCCCCAGTGACGTTTCTCTCCCTCTCTTTCTCCTTCCCTTGCCCTCTCTGTAAAAATAAATAAAATCTTTCCAAAATATTTTAAAAATTAACCCTGCTGACACCCTGATCTTGGACTTCTATGTTCCTACAGTGAGACAGTGAGGTCTGAAGTACTTTGTAGTTGCAGCCCCAGAAATCTGCCGTACAAATTTCATTTCATTGTGATTTATTGTCCATTCTACTCTTAATGAATATTTGACTTCTTTCACATGCGGCTGTTATCATTATTTTATAAATTACCTTATATAAATATACATAGATGTTTTGTTGAGTATCTACTTAGAAATTAAATTATGGGGACATGGGATATGCCTGCTCAGTTTGGGCAAGTACTCTAAAATATTTACAAAACATCAATTTGTACTCTTACCAGCAGTGCTTAAAAGTTCCTTTTGGTCTTTCTGATGGGTTGATAGCAATCACCTATTTCTGAACTAACTTTAAGTATTATTAACATAAAACAAATTACAGACATTTTAAGAACAGAGTTTGATCAGTGTAAATACATTTATTCATGTAACCACCACTACAATCAAAATGTAAAACATTTCTACAATCCCCTAAATTTCCCCGTGCCATCCTGTCACCATTGGTTACAGGCCACCACTCCATTTCTGTGACTACAGATGAGTCTTTACTAAAGTTTCAGATAAAATAAAATTATGAAGTATATACTTTTTTATTTCTTTTTTCCATGCAGGAAATCTCTGATATTTATCACTTTTGTGTGTCTTAAAAGTTTATTCGTTTTATCGTTGAGTCATTATATCGTAAGGACATATGACAATGTGTTTATTTCCTCAATTGTTAATAAACATTTAGGTTTTTTACAGTATGAACTCTTATGAATAAAGTTTCTATGAATTTTCTTATATGAATTTTTGTGTTCTCTATTGTTACTTCTTAGGGTTAGGTACATATTTATGCATCCTAATCATACAATGACAAACTCTTTTTCAGAGTAGCTGTATCAGTAGTGCAAGGTTGAGAAATGTTGCTCCAGGACTAGGTATGCCCATTACTAGGCTATAATAGTTCTTTGGTCTGTACTGAATGCCCCAGGTGATCCATCTGGGCTCATTAGCATCTTTCCAAGCTTGTGCTAGGTTTTGGAATAGTTCAGCTTTCTGCCTGGCCTTGTGCAGCTCCACCTTAAACATGCATAATTTAGTAC
>NW_028090518.1:0-513 GCF_014824575.4 Sturnira hondurensis | reverse complement strand
GGGGGGGGGGGGGGGCATTAGAGCCAGGCTAGGCTTCCCTGTCCTGGATGTGCAAAGTAATCCCCTGACCCAGGTCCCACCTCTTCCCCTCGTCCCTCTATTCATTCACCTTCTGTCACTCAGGCCTCTGGGGCAGGCCCTCCGCTGCCCCAGCTGCTGCATCACGGGACTCAGGGATGGGGGGTGCGAGTGGCAGGTCCTCACGGACACAGACAGCTGAGTGGCTGGGACGGTGCGTGCAGGGTGCGGTGGGGCGGTAGGAGCAGGCCGCTCCGGCAGAGCCAGCGGAGGGTGCGAGTGTGCGTTCGCCAGTCTGACCTGGTGTCCCTGCCTTTGGCTGGCCCTTCTTGGACATGACTCCTGGCTGGCATCCCCATCTCTGCCCCACGGAGGCCAGATCGGGAGGCAAGGGGAGTGTCAGAGAAAGGCTAGGAGTGTGCGGGGGCTCTATGTGCCTGTGCGGGAGAGGCGTTGGGGTTGCTGGACTCACAGGGGCTTTCCTGGGCACATGGT
>NW_028090517.1:0-534 GCF_014824575.4 Sturnira hondurensis | reverse complement strand
ACATGTATTTGTGTATTTGTATAATGGTCTCATATATTTCTGTTACTTAATGTCTTTTTCTCTAATAATATACCACGGATGTTTTTTCATGTGTGTGACTGGGTTCACATTAGCTTCAATTAGATAGTATTCCATTGTAAATGATATGTGGTCGTTTGATTATCCTGGGATAGAAAATGATGGAGTCACTTTTCCCAGTTATTTCTTATCATAAAACCCACTGCTGCGTTGACTGTCTCATACGTACGTCTCAGTGTACTTTGTTGGAACTGAGTCAACAATAAAGCTTAGCCTCACCTGCGAACCAGACGATCGCAGTTCGATTCCCAGTCAGGGCACATGCCTGGGTTGCAGGCCAGTTCCCTGCAGGCCAACTCCCAGCAGGGGATGCACGAAAGGCAACCATACATTGATGTTTCTCTCCCTCTCTCCTTCCCTTCCCCTCCCCTCGAAAGATAAATAAATAAAATATTTAAAAAAACAAATAAATAAAGCTTAGCCTCAAAATTTGTTTTTCACCTGAATTTGCTTAAA
>NW_028090516.1:0-650 GCF_014824575.4 Sturnira hondurensis | reverse complement strand
TGTACCCTCGGGTCCAACTCAGCACAGGCAGCTGAACTTGCCCATAGGCGAAAAACAAACTCAGGGAACACAGGACCAGCTGAGCCTGTCCCAGGGGTGTGGGTGCCCACGAGGTTCTACAAAGACAATGACATCACAACAATCGAGTCACAAGCAAGCCCTCCAAAGAGAGCAAAGGGAGGAACCAACCTCTCCTGTCTCATCCAAAAGACCAGAGCCCTAAGCAGAGACATGGCCAGTCTTGTGCTTCCTGAGTCTTCCAGGGGAACCCAGCTCCTCTGCTGCATGGCCCTGTGTCTCCTGGGACCAGGTGAGTCTCAGCTCGGGTGGGACATCTCTCCAATACAACTTTTTTGATTGTTGCTGGAGTGTCCATCTTCTTCCTGGGCTGGTCTCAGCTCTGTCTCTTTCCTCCACAGGGTCCATGGCTGCTGGAGTCACTCAGTCCCCACGACACCTCATCAAAGGCCATGGTGGGGAGGCTGTTTTAAAATGCCACCCCATCTCTGGACACAGCAGTGTGTACTGGTACCAGCAGGCTTGGGGGTAGGAACCCAGGTTTCTCATTCAGTATTATGAATAGAATGAGATGGGGAAAGAAAACTTCCCTGACCGCTTCAAAGGAAAACAGTTCAGTAACTACAGCTCTG
>NW_028090515.1:0-1566 GCF_014824575.4 Sturnira hondurensis | reverse complement strand
CCCAAAGAAGTTGGACCCAAGGAAGAACTCACCAAGGCACATCATAATTACACTATCCAAGATTAAAACGAAGGAGAGAATTCTAGAAGCAGGAAGAGATAAGGGGACACTCACCTACAAAAGAGTTCTCATCAGACTGTCAGCTGATTTCTCAAAATAGAGCTTACAGGCAAGAAGGAGCTGGAAAGAAGTATTCCAAGTTACAAAAGGAAAAGATCGACATCCAAGATTACTCTATCCAGCAAAGCTTTCATTTAGAATGAAAGGGCAGATAAAGTGCTTCTCAAATAAGGTCAAGTTCAAGGAGTTCATCATCACCTAGCTTTTATTATATGAAATGTTAAAGGAACTTATCAAAGAAAAAGAAGATAAAAAACATGTATAGTAAAAAGACAGCAAACTCACAATTATTATCAACCACACCTAAATGAAAAACAAACTAAGCAAACAACTAGAACAGGAACAGAACTAAAAAAATAGAGATCACATGGAGGATGAGCAACATGGGAGTGGGAAAAGGAGAGAGGGGAAAAGGTATAGAGAATAAGTAGCATGGGCGGTAGGTAAAAAATAGGGGGAGGGCAAGAATAGTATGGGAAATGTAGAAGCTAAAGGACTTATAAGTATGACACACAGACATGAACTAAAGAGGGGAATGTGGGTGGAAGAGGGCATGCAGGGTGGAGGGGAGTGAAGTGGAAGAAATGGGACAACTGTAATAGCATAATCAATAAAACATATTTTTAAAAAAGAATCTAAGAAATGAAAAAAAAGACCTGGTTGGGAGATGGACAAATAATACCTAGTATTTTACAAATGACTTATACTTTTTAATATATTTTATTGATTATGCTATTACAGTTGTCCCATTTTCCCTCCTTCACTCCTCTCCACTCTGCACGCCCTCTCCCACCCATATTCCCCCCTTTAGTTTATGTCCATGTGTCATGAGTTCTTTAGATTCTATATTTCCCATACTATTCTTGCCCTCCCCCCATCTATTTTCTACCTACCATCTAAGCTACTTATTCTCTGTATCTTTACCACCTCTCCCCCCCTTCCCACTCCCCTGTTGATAACCCTCCATGTGATCTCCATTTCTGTGTTTCTGTTCCTGTTCTAGTTGTTTGCTTAGTTTGCTTTTTAGTGTGGTTGTTAATAATTGTGAGTTTGCTGTCTTTTTACAGTTCATATTTTTTATTTTCTTTTTCTTAGATAAGTCCCTTTAACATTTCATATAATAAGGGCTTGGTGATGATGAACTTTTTTAACTTGACCTTATCTGAGAAGCACTTTATCTGCCCTTTCATTCTAAATGAAAGCTTTGCTGAATAGAGTAATCTTGGATGTCAATCTTTTCCTTTCGTGACTTGGAATACTTCTTTCCAGCCCCTTCTTGCCTGTAAGCTCTATTTTGAGAAATCAGCTGACAGTCTGATGGGAACTCCTTTGTAGGTGAGTGTCCTCTTATCACTTGCTGCTTCTAGAATTCTCTCCATTTTAATCTTGGGTAATGTAATTATGATGTGCCTTGGTGAGTTCTTCCTTGGGTCCAACTTCTTTGGG
>NW_028090514.1:0-521 GCF_014824575.4 Sturnira hondurensis | reverse complement strand
CCTAGATCACCCACCTAGTGGGGAAAGCCTGTACTACAAGGTGCCCACCCTCTAGAAGATAATTTAGGTTTGGGGGGTTCCCCCACATGCATCTGAGATAGACAATGAAAAACATATACCACACACATACCAAACATATACCACAGTGGTGTCAATGTATGACACCACTCATTAATTTCTTTTTTGTTGTTTTACATTCATCTTTTTTCTAATTTCAGTTGTCCTGGATCCTTGCACATTTTTCACGCTGGAAGAGCTTTATGACACTGTCTCGGATCTGTTTTGTTTTTGCCCCATAAACATTGGGGTTCAGAGTTGGAGGAAGAAGAAGATTAAAGGTTCGCCACAATGATGTGAAGAGAATGGGGAATAGTGTGTCCTCCAAAACGGTGGGAAAAGAAAGTGAAGAATGCTGGAACATAGGTGATGATAATGGCAGATAGATGGGCAGTGCAGGTGCTGAAGGCATTTTGCTGAGCCTCTGCTGATGAAAGGCTGACCACTGCCCGGAGGATCATGGT
>NW_028090513.1:0-1657 GCF_014824575.4 Sturnira hondurensis | reverse complement strand
AATCATTCTCAGGGCACGTGCATCCAAACAAGTTTCGGGGTTCAACCCGCCATCATTTTCACGCAGGGTCTCCAGCACCTTCTGCTTCCTTATGCGTTGAGTGTCCCGGCAGCTGCTGAAGCAGCCACGGAAGCAGTTCATTGAGGTGTCCCTTTCACGTTAGCGAAAAGTCCTAAGGTGATGGTGAATAGCAGTCCAGGAATTGTACTTGGGGCGCATGGCATCCCTTTTGCCGCAGTCTGAATGGGGAGAGGCCAGTGCATGGAGTTGGGACACGTCCAGAGAAGCCTCTACGGTGATAATGCTTCACCCTCTCCACCTGCAGTTGGAAAGCACCTTTTGTAATGCCATGTCAACAAAGCATTCCCTCCTCGCCAAGGGAAAAGATTAGAGGAGACTGCCAGGGGCCATCTCCTAAAGGACCTGCGTGTAAAACCTGAGGGGAAAGTGGCTTCGATCCTTCTGCCTGCAAATATTTTGAAGTGGAGCATAAAGCAATACATGGTCATGGAGAAAATTATAGGGAGCCACGGTGCAGAAGCAATTTTGGCGGGGAGGGACCCATGACTTCCCCTTGTTTGCTCCTTAAAAAGATCCCTAAAAGCATAAACAGTATGTCCCACCACTGCCACAAAATTTGGATGCTTGTTCATGCTGTGAGAACAGACGCACGGAGGGCCTTTGAGTGAGAATTCAACGCAATATGTGCGTGTGGGAAATCTCCGAGGACAGCCCAATGCGTGACACGCTGTTTCCCGCTGATTTGAGAAATGAGTCCTTGGGATTTAATTTTGTGTGAATGGGGGATTCACACGGACTTCGGAATCCTCCCCTCTGGAGGAAAAGGGAAGTGAGAGGTACTCCCGCATGTGGGGAGGTGGACAGAGTCCAGGCAACACTCTCAAACTCTGAGAGCCTGGCAGAGGCCTGACGACCCTCTCAAGGAGAGTATGGGCATAGATTGCCTAGGGAGGCATTTAGGGGTTTTGTTTTGTTTTGTTTTATTTTCCGCACAGAAAATCTGGTTCAACTTAGTAACCTTCGTCAGGCCTTAAAGAGAAGGTAGTCCACAAAGAACCATTAAGGCAGCTTCTAAGTCGGGGCCTGTCACCCAGAAAGCTACAGGACTAGCTCACTTCCTGTTCTATCAGTTATCCTTTGGCTAAGAGCAATCTTAGCAAAGAAGGCTTCACAGGATGCTTAGGAATAGCGTTCCCGATGCCAGATCACCCTGGATCCTGCTCTTCCTGGCCAGGGGATGCGCTGCCTCTCCCAACACAGGTGCTCAGGCTTCAGTGCATGAGAGCCAGGAAGCGCTCCTCCCAGAGGACACGGGGATAGTGCTATATGAGAATGGCTGAGGCAAGAGGGTCCATTACCCCCTCCGGGCTGCAGCACCCCGAGTCCTTCTCTAATGGCTTCCAAAGTGATCGGCCCTGGTTTAGCTGTGCCCTCCTCTGAGGAATCTTACCTGTCTCTTAGTCTCCCGCAATGCTCTTGGGGCCACAGAGGAAGCGGAGGCAGCGTTTGACAGCAGAGACGAGCTTTATGTCTCTCAGTGGCTTTCCTTCCAGAGCTTTCACTAGCCGCAGAAGCCACGGGAGACCTTTACACTCCATGAAACCAGGCTGAGCAGATCCCAACCTCTCTTTCTTTT
>NW_028090512.1:0-515 GCF_014824575.4 Sturnira hondurensis | reverse complement strand
GAGAGTGATACAGAAAATGGGATCCTGAAAGGTAGTGCTAGGACTATTTTAAAAAAAAAAGGTTTTATGTATTTATTTTTAGAGAGGGGGAGGGAGAAAGAGGGAAAGAAAGATCATTGTGTTAAGAGAGAAACAATTGCCTCTCGAAAACCCCCAACAGGGGACCCAGGCACGTGGCCTGACTGGGAATTGAACTAGCGACTTTTCAGTTCACAGGCCGGCACTCAATCCACTGAGCCACATCAGCCACGGCAGTTTTAGGACCGGCTTAACTAATGTATTTCAATTATATTTTCCCTTGGGAACGCTTACAAGAGTAATGTTATTATTTTAAGAAATTATATCCAAATAAATCTCAAAGAGCTCTTCCAAAAAGCCCAAAATAAAATTTGCAAGCAGTGAAATACTGCATGTAATTTAATCTGATTTTAATTTCCTGATGGCTGTGTTTAAAAATGTTCTATCGTAAATTCACAGCTTCTTAGGTCTCAGGACACAGGGACTCGCACCCATTA
>NW_028090511.1:0-4201 GCF_014824575.4 Sturnira hondurensis | reverse complement strand
AAAGGGACTTATCGAAGAAAAAGAAGATAAAAAATATGAACGATGAAAGGACAACAAACTCACAGTTACTAACAACCACACCTAAAACAAAAGCAAACCAAGGGGACAGCTAGATCAGGAGCAAAACCAAAGAAATGAAGAACACATGGAGGGTTAGCAACAGGGCACTGGGAGGAGGAGAAGGGGGAAGAAGATACAGAAACGAAGTAGCACAGATGTTAGATAAAAAATAGGGGGGAGGGAAAGAATGGTAGGGGAAATATAGAATCTAAAGAACTTGAGACATGTGGTGATAAACTACATGGGGGAAGGGTTGAGGGGTATACAGGGTACAGGGGAATGAAGGGGAGGAATAGAACAACTGTAATGTTATAATCAATAAAATACATTAAAAATAAAAATGAAAATAGATTCAAAATATATTCCCAAGTTTTTTCTGCACTCATCTCTTTACCATTTCAATAACACTGTCAATGACAGCAAGCACGGAAAATGCACAAATGTAATACTGTGAAACACACCAGGGCAAATTTTTAGCAACAGTTTTAAAACAAATCTCACTTGTTTATGAAAGGTCAGTAACTACCAAAAAGACCTTCTTTTCACTACTCTGACTTTCAAATTTCATAAACCCAAAGACAAAATTAAACTGCAACCATAAGACTAAATATCAACTGGAAAATGCAGACATCCCATGTTAAAATATGCTAATAATCTAGCAGCAACTTCTAGACATCCCTATTGGACTTCCACAAATGACTAAGCATGGTTAACAAAAACTACCTGCCATAAATATCATGTAATAAATGCTTGCTCCTTTCAAAATTACCTTTGTACTCTTATATACTTAATGTTAGACAAAAAAAGTAATGTTTAAATAAACAATGCCATCCATAGAATGAAAACTATGAATCAAATAAAATGCACCATTTTATTACTTAATTTTCAATAATCTACAGGTACTAAGTACAATTCTCAAAAGGTAATGGCTCCATCACAAGTAGACTCGATTTCCAACACCAAGCACAGTAATTGAAGTTGTAGCACTAAAAGGTAACTTTTTCGTGGTCCCTCTGAAGAAGGTGCATCATTTCCTGAAGGACCACAATACCAGGTCGATCCTCACAGTGGATGTAGTAAGCTCCTATTCCACCTGCCAGCTCCAAAATTCCATTTAAGAGAATGTCCTCAGAGAGAGCAGGTGTCAGATATTAAACTGATAATAACACATACTAAACTTGATCTCAGCCAAAAGGCCCAGAAGTGAAGAAAAGGTCACTTGTTCAATAAGCCTTCCTCATTAGGTGCTCTGACCCAGTGTACTGAAATATTTCCCCAACACTAGTAGCACTGAAACTCTTACCACCTGAAAATAATAAAGATGAGATTTAAGACAACTCTTCATTAAAATGTACATAGACTGTATCCTTACGCATTACCTTAAAAGTACCAATCACCATACACTGAAGGCTTGCATTTAGGCACATAATTTGAAAACTATTTTTATTATGCAATGAGAACATGAGATATTAAACTACATTGTTCTATAATCCAGTTTCCAAAGGTCATCCGTATTCATGTTTTAAGTAGTAGATCTTACCATTTTTAACTTAACATTTTTTTAAATGGTCAAATTTCTATAACTTCATCCTTAAAACTTACTTTCAAAGTCTGTGCTCATAGGAAACTAAACACTGTATATAGGAGTCGAGCAGCTTCTCTCATTAACCACTGTTCATAAGTTCACCTTCATTTTCTTCTGAGCTTTTATTTTTCTTTGCACTGCAGTTTTCCACTTAGTGAAAAAAGATAATATGCACCACATCAGGTAAGGATGGTCAACTTCCCGTTATCACAAAGAGCAACAGTCCTCTTCCCCTTAGTCCTCTCCTCCTCTACCCACATGGAGGAGAGCCCCGGGGAAGCGGACCGCCCTTCCCGCCTGGCAGGATGCTGGGTAACGGGGCACCGCCAGGACTGGCTGAGGTGCAGACGTCACACCTTGCGCTGTTCCCCCTCCCTCCCGCACCGCCTTCTGCCTAAAATTCCCACAGGCACCCGTGGGCCCTGCGTGTTCACCTGGGCCGGGGTCCGTGGGCCCAGGATTGGCAGCGCGAGGCTGAGCTGTGAGCAGAAGCAGCAAAGGCTGTCCCGGGACAGTGGGCCGCACAGTCCCTGGTCCCGGGTTTGTCTCCACCAGGAGTCCCACAGCGGGGAAGCCGCACTCTGGCTTCACGGATGTGGTCAGCACCACAGTCAGGAGCAGATGGAGGGGAAGCGCCCGTCAAAGTGCGAAATCAAACAGCCCGGCCTGGGAACTGACCTCTGGAGAGTGCCGCCATCTTCTCCTGCTCTGGAGGAACCCATCCTCCTGGCCCCTGACATCGTGCGTCACTTCCGGATTTCGCCCAGCCGCCTGCCCTGCAGTTTCTGTTCTGGCCTAAGTACAGTGGTGCTTCATGCAGGTACCGAGCTATGATGCCATGTGGGCAGCTTTGCGATTCTGAGATGACCTCAAAATAGGTCGTGAAACAAAGAGTTTATCGGGAGACCAAGTTGAGTCAATCACCATACTGTAAAGCAGAGGAAAACACAGTACCTTTTGAAAACATGTGCATTGGGGTTGCTTATGCCAAAACAGCGTGCTTTGAGAAGTGCTGGAAGGGAGAACACCTATGGGTTTTCAAGCTCCTATTTTGTTTAAAGGGTTAGGTACCCAGTATTTCGCCATGTGCAATGCACACTTTATTGCTCACATTTTTCACAGGAAAATAAGGCTGTGCATTATACACAAGGAATAGCTGAAATACCTACTATCTGTTCTTGTGTTTTCTATTCATTCCATAAAATTTCTTGTGCCGTAATATGTTCTAAAATAAATGCCAAAATTCTTTTATGAAACAAAAAACATCTAAATATAAACAAATATTTAAATTCAAAAATCACAAGGATTCCTCCCCCCCCTGAAAGTTGGGACAAAATGGGGGTGTATGTTATACACAGCAAAATATGGTCTGTATTAAGAAGGGAGAAAGGAAGAAAACCTTACCCTTTTGCCCCCGCGTGGATGGACCTGGCAGTCATTATTAGTGAACTAAATCAGGGAAGAAATACATTAGATTGCACTCATGTGGAATGTAATGAGCAAAATAAAAACAAACTGGTACATACAGAGACCGCTGTCTGACAGGAGGCTAGTGTGGGCTCTTCATGAAAAAGGTGAAGGGATTAAGCAAAGAGAAAAAAAATTCATAGAAGCAGACAACAGTATAGTGATTATCAGGAGGAAAGTGGGTGAGAGAGGGAGAAGAAGATAAATGGAAAATAAATGGTGATGGACACACGTGATTTTGGATAGTGAACACATACATAATGCAGTGTAGAGGAGGTGTGTCATAAAATCATGCACTTCAAACTTGTATACCAGCAACTATTTTTGAAATTTTAATTTTTTTACCCTCACCTGAGGACATTTGTCATTGCTTCTCAGGGAGGGAGAATGGAAAGAAACATCAGTGAGAAAGAGAAAGATCAATTGGTGCCTCCTGCACATGTTTGGACCAGGGATCCTTGGTGCCTGATTAGGGATCAAACACACAACCTAGGTATATGCCCTGACCAGTAATCAAACCTACAACCTTTCAGTTACAGGACAATGGTCCAGCCATCCAAGGAACACAGTCGAGGGCCATGGGGGGTGCTCAGTATGAAGAGTCCTGCCCTGCCCCGAGTCTGCCATGCATGAGAATAAGTCTACCAAGACATCATCTGCTTGGGGTGGCAAGGTGGCCAATCTCTCCAAGGAGAAAGGTCTTGAGCCTGTTTTTCAGTGGGCTTATAGTAGGTTCAATTTACATAGGAATACAGGGTATATAGGTAAACTTGTCAATCATTGTCAGGCCATGATCATCACAAAATGTATAACATTCAAAGAACGATGAGGGCTTAATCTGAGTCAGGGTCAGATAGCGAAACTGACAAAAAACTGTAAGAAATAAACCAATTTTATGCTTCGATCCTTATCTTTTGAATAGAGGGTATTAGCAAATCATACTGCACAGGATTTTATGCATGGTTTCTTGGTCCTGATTCTCCCAGGGTACCCACCCTTTCCAACCCTGGGCTATGCACACCTCCGCAATGTTTTGTGCTTAAGTCCAGTGCGGGGTGAGGGCAGCCAACAGATTAGGAAACTTCTTAC
>NW_028090510.1:0-913 GCF_014824575.4 Sturnira hondurensis | reverse complement strand
GCCTGACCTTAATCCCACTACACTTAAGTTACAAATGGAGAAAAGGAATGAACTATCATCACCTCTCTTAGGAATGCAACTGCAAAGAAGACCTTGGGGGTTCATTAAAAGTTCACTTTTCTCTAGGAGCCTTAGAGAATTCTCATCTGCATGGTGCAACACCAGGAAAACTTCCTCTGAGTTGATGTCACTTCAGAGACCACCACCATGAAAACTGGATTTCAAATGCTTTTCAGCCATGGCCTCTCCAGGATCAAGTTCAAAGGTGACTTGCTTTAACATAAGCAGGAAGCAGTACAGAAAGAGATATTTTGGACCATGTTCATTATGGTGCAAAACCTGAATCTCTGCTTAATGATTGCTTTAGTTATTTCTAGCTCATATCTAATGTATATTTATATTTTATCATGTGTAATGTAAGTGCATGTTTGATACAGTGTCTTTACATCTATGTCTCAGAGTCCCTCAAATGGCACTAGTATAATCTGCAGTGACTTGTTCATCACTGTCCACCAGAGAAACACAAGAACACACATTATTCCAGAAAGAAGAGTCATGGAGACTGGCTGGACAGAAAAGGTGGCAGTGGAGAGATCTTTATTTCAAGTGCTTTAAACCTAAGAAAGTGGGTAAACTAAGATGATTAAATAAGAGTCAGATGGGATAGTATTCTTTTTAATACTGGGCTGCGCATGGTTTCCTTGTAAAGAACTCTCAATACCCTCTGCCCTGATCTATTTGTTCTGCCTTCCCTCTCCCTCCTTATAAAACTTCTGCCTGTACTTCACCACCATCTGTTTCACAAGGTTTGGCTTTTGTTGCACCAGGCAGCTGGACCTGCATTCAGGAACAGTTGTTGAGACAAACATTTCACATTCCTTTCTAAGCTCCGATAATTAATTTGCCTTAAAGT
>NW_028090509.1:0-1061 GCF_014824575.4 Sturnira hondurensis | reverse complement strand
AAGATTGCAGCAGCTTCAGGGCCACACATTCACGTCATGAAGGCTTAGTGAACGCTGGTAAATTACAGCCAGAGCCAAGGAATGGATGTTCAGAAAAACAAGTTGGGCTCTTTCCACTCGGGGGGAGCTCTGTGGAATGGATATACTCTCCCAGGTGGGCTTTCTTCATTCCCGCTCCCTCGGACAAGAGAACTTAAAACAACCCATACATTTCTCTTTCATTACAAATCCCCCTTATCTTAAAAATTTTGATTGAAAATTTACACTATCCCAGAAGCATTTTGTGATAATTGTAGTCACCTCCTTGTCTACCCAGTGATGACAGAGCCATGCTTATGTAATGTCTACATGGAACAACATACAGGCACTATACATTGTACAGATGTACAAATTGCAAGCCAAAACTCAGGCAAAAGTTGCTTTATTTTTTAATTTAAAAAATTATTCATTTATTTATTTTTAAAATTTTTATTTATTTTTAGAAAGAGGGGAAAGGAGGGAGAAGGAGAGAGAGAGAAACATCAGTGTGTGGTTGCCTCTGACACA
Organism: Sturnira hondurensis; assembly: GCF_014824575.4. Classification (NCBI taxonomy): domain Eukaryota; kingdom Metazoa; phylum Chordata; class Mammalia; order Chiroptera; family Phyllostomidae; genus Sturnira; species Sturnira hondurensis. Next base: position 515 of record NW_028090509.1, on the reverse strand, counting down.
CCCCCTACTGGGGACCTGGCCCTCAACCCAAGCATGTGCCCTCACTGGGCATCGAACCTGTGACACTTTGGTTTGCAGGCTGGTGTTCAATCCACTGAGCCACACCAGCAAGGGCTTTAAAAAAATAAGAACAGAACTTCGTTCTGTTAAAAGTTGCCTTTCTAATAAATGTTATGAACTTGTTATCAACCAATATGTTTTCTTCCCTTACCTGCAACCAATTAGATACAACCAGTTAGACGGTTGCATCTAACTTCTGAGAGAAGCTAATGAAAGTGTCAAGGCTTTGGATGGGGTAGAGATAGTGGAATGAGGAAAGCATGTCTGTTCTGAGTTATCTTCTATGAATGCCATCATTAGGTGAAATACCCATTCTAGTCTTTCTTAAGTCTTGTGCTGATCACGTTACTCCATGCTACTCATGAGCGTATGTGAATCACTTCTGCTCTCTGCTGTTACTTACTAAATAGACTGCCTGTATGCAAGTCATTCATTGTCTGAGACTCTGCTTACAG
>NW_028090508.1:0-811 GCF_014824575.4 Sturnira hondurensis | reverse complement strand
CAATACCATCTCCTTCATAGAAATTGCCTTTATTTTCCTAGTTAAAATGAATACTTACTACTTTTACTGTTTTAAAATTTTGTGTTTTTGCTTTCATAAATTTTTGTTCATTCATTCATTCATTCATTCATTCATTCAAGATACACCATGAACCCATATGCTAGGCTCTATATGAATGGCTAGGAATATAGAGGCGAAGACTGTCTTCAATGCTCACAGTGTGGTCGAGGGGGCAGCTGCATAAACAGCTAGTCGGTATAAAGTCCACACAAGGATCTAGCTAGCACTTTGGAAAACCCTTAGGAGTGATAGCTTGTTTACCTCAGCGTACATTCAGGGCAGGCTTCCAGGAGGAAGTGACTTGTGTTTAAAAGCAGAAGAAGAAAAGGGAGGAAGTGGGAGTTCTGGGTAGAGTCATTGCTGCGAGTCCTGATTTTCTTGTCATAAAACAATTACTTTAAATGCCCTCTTTCCTAGTTAACTATGGAGTTCTTAGCCTGATAGTTTGCGCAGGAAGGAAGGGAGGGAGGGAGGGAGGGGGGGAGGGAGGGGGGGAGGGAGGGAAGAAAGAGAAAAAGGAAGAAAAAGAAAAAAAGAAAGATTAATGTCAAATGCCTTAGTGGAAGGAAGTACTTAGGGGAGGAATCCTTTCTGGAGACACTAGGAAGGAAATCAAAGCTATTTGAAGTCTAGACATTAGGGTGGAAGCTGGGTACCTGGAGGGGGAGTGAAAAATGAGATGCTGAAGCCGGTGAGTCGGGGAACAGACTAGTACCATTGATAGAAGAAACTTAAAGAGCTGATTTGGGGG
>NW_028090507.1:0-2280 GCF_014824575.4 Sturnira hondurensis | reverse complement strand
CCACTGTGTGTCCCCATGTGCACACTGGCATGTGAGAGGCATGGCTGGTCCCATGCACACGTCTCCCCCAGGACGCAGTGTCTGGCAGACACAGTGGGGCTGAACCACTGTTTGCTGGGTGAGTGTCTCCTGTCTCAGTCTTTGGGGTAATTGCCACCAGCGCCCTATTTTCAACTTGCACTAGCGGTGGCATCAGTGAGAGGCTGTCCCTGTGTCCTTTGTTTCCCATGGAAGTGCCAGAATCAAATCACTACTCCAGGGACATGTCAGAGATGCTTCAGGTGGGCCTGCCCTCTCCCCCTCCCAGTGAGCCTTTTTGTACTTTTATGGGTGATCTGAGCCACCTGTGCCTTGCTTTAGGCCGGCAATGGTTATGGAGAGAACAGCAATCCACCTCCTGGCAGCCTCAGTCCTTGGATCAGGAAGTTCCCACCTGAGCAGTGGGTTCAGACTCTGCACAGAGCACACACCTGCTCCCCCTGCAGCCACTGTGGGGAGGCCACCAGGGGGCAGCAGAGCCCAACTGGTAAAGGCACTTGGAGACTGGGAGGGCCTGGGCAATCAGAAATCTACCAGGCAGGGGCTGTGCTGTAATTTATGTTTTGGAATGATCTATCCCTTTATTGATAATTAAAATATTTAGTTGTGGTAAGCCAGGGAAAATATGAACATCCAGGTCCCATCTTTAAAAGGAGTAGTAAGTTTTCTACAGTATCATCTTTGACAAGGATGATGGAACATTCTGACTCTGAGTCTCTCATATTTGGTTCTTGTCAAATTGGCCTGTTCTTACATCAGAGGTCCGGGTAATTCATTCCTGTCCAGCCCACCCCATTTGTGCTCACACTCTGTGTCTGTCACACCTCTTCTAGCCCTGGGGCTGACCTTGGCTCTAGGACACAAGGGGACACTGGGGCACAGCATCTATGACCTGTCCCAGAAGCTGGAACCAAGTCAAAAATCATCCCCAGTTCTCCTTGTGCCCTGAGCAAGGGGGGAATGTCATTCAGGCTCTGATGCTCACACACTGTCACTGGGGTGGGACCCTGCTCAGTCCTCAGGCTCATATCATCACTAATACAGTTAACACTGTATAGTGGGTTCAAAACATGCAGACAGATGTCACCTCTGAGGTCTGCTGGGGCCAGGTGAGCCCAGGAGGGAGGCCAGAGACAGTCGGGGAGAGACATTTAAGCCCCTCACTGTGGCACCATGAGATAAATCAGGATCCCCTAGGGATGAGGTATGGCCTTCAGGGACTGCCCCACCCTCCTTGAGTCTCTCAGGCTGAGCCCCATAAAGAACCACCCAGCTCCTCAGGCAGCACCCCTGAGCCCTGGCTGATTTGCATACCTACCAGCTCTCCCTCCAGCAAGGGGATAAGAGAGGCCTGGAAGGAAAGGTGCCCAGCCTGGGGACTCAGGGAGCAGAAGTGGGGCACCTGCACCATGGCCTGGACCCTTCTCCTCCTGGGCCTCCTCGCTCACTGCACAGGTGCTGCCCCTGGCCCCCACCCACTCTTGTCCTAGTGGTCTGAACAAGCCTGACCCTGACTCTGAGCTCAGCAGGGCACTGCCTGGGGGACCAATGCCCCTGGGTCTGCAGCAGGATTAGGAAATGGTGGTCCTGTACGCTTCACTGTGCTCACTGTTCTGAGTGAGCCTGAGGGGCTGCACCTCCCAGGAGAAAGGGACAGGAGGGTCATCATTTCTTCACAGACTGTATGGGTCAGGTGAATCTGTGGGACACATGGGCTGAGACTGATGGCCCAGAGCACAGGCACGCTGGGGTCTCCTGGGAAAAGGTACCTCATTTCTAAGCCCACCTCTCCTTTCCTCTCTTCAGGTTCTGTGGCCTCCTATGAGCTGACACAGCCTTCCTCGGCGTCGGTTTAACTGGGACAGACGGCCAGGATTACCTGTGGGGGAAACAACATTGGAAGTAAAAATGTTTACTGGTACCAGCAGAAGACAGACCAGGCCCCTGTGCTGGTCATCTATAGAGATAGCAACCGGCCCTCAGGGATCCCTGACCGATTCTCAGGTGCCAACTCAGGGAACACGGCCACCCTGACCATCAGCAGGGCCCAGGCCCAGGACGAGGCTGACTATTACTGTCAGGTGTGGGACAGCAGTAGTAAAACTCACAGTGACACAGACAGATGGGGAAGTGAGACCAAAACCTCAGTGTGAGTCACCTTCCCCTCAGGCCCTGAGAGGACTGCAGAAAAAGCCAAGGGCAGCTTTGGCCCAGGTCCCATTTTTTAGATGTCCAACTGGT
>NW_028090506.1:0-863 GCF_014824575.4 Sturnira hondurensis | reverse complement strand
ACAACTTATTATACCATGAACAATTTATTATACAATAATCAAAACCAGGAAACGAACCCTGGTATAATACTTTATTAACTGAATACAGATTGTCACTAAATACCCATTTTCCCTAATGTCTACTTTCTGTTCCAAAAGTCAACTGGAATTTAGATTTTTTTTTTTTGTTCTGTCTCTCTGAACAACTCCACTCAATGATGGGTCTCAGTCTTTTTTTTATTAAGCATATTTTTTTAAATATTTTATTTAAAATATTTATTTATTTATTTATTTTTAGAGGGGGAGGGAAGGAGAGAAATATCAATGTATGGTTCCCTCTCGTGAGTCCCCTGCTGAGAACTGGCCTGCAACCCAGGCATGTGCCCTGACTGGGAATTGAACCACGATCATGTGGTTCGCAGACCTGCACTCAATCCACTGAGCTACATCAGCCAGGGCTTAAGCATATTTTATTGATTATACTATTATAGTTGTCTTGTGTTTTTCTCTGCTTTACCCACCTCAGCCTGCAGCCCCCCGACCCCCACTATCATTCCCCACTTAGTTCCTGTCCATGGGTCGGACATGTAAGTTCTTTGGCCTCTCCATTTCCTACACTATTCTTACCCTCCCCTTGTCTATTTCATTCCTGCCATTTATGCTTCTTACTCCCTGTACCTTTTCTCCCATCCTCCTTCCATCCACTCCCCACTGATAACCCTCCATGTGATCTTCATTTCTGTGATGCTGTTCCTATTCTAGTTGTTTGCTTAGTTCGTGTTTGTTTTTATATTTTTTAGGTTTGGTTGTTTAGTTGTAAGTTGTCTTTTTGCTGTTCATATTTTTATCTTCTTTTTCTTAGATAAGTCCCTTTAACATTTCAT
>NW_028090505.1:0-1674 GCF_014824575.4 Sturnira hondurensis | reverse complement strand
TGCATTGCATCTTCCTAAGAGTTTTTTGGTGAAACATCAAATCACCCAGGGGTCTCAGCCCCCTCAGTCCAGATTTGGTGCCCTGCAGCTTCTGGCTTTTCCCAAAACTAAAATCACCTTTGAAAGGGAAAAGGTTTTGTTTTTTTTTTTTTTTGGAAGATTTTATTTATTTATTTTTAGAGAGAGGGGAAGGGAGGGAGAAAGAGGGGGACAGAAATATCAGTGTGTGGTTGCCTCTTGTGCACCCCTTACTAGGGACCTGGCCTGCAATCCAGGCATGTACCCTGACTGGGAATTGAACCAGCAACCACTGAGCCACACCAGCCAGGGCTAAAAGGGAAGAAATTTTAAACTGTCAGTGAGATTCAGGAAAATATGATGGGATAGCTGATGGCGACTGGAAGATTTGTGTGAGGTCCCAAGGTACCTACTTGGAAGAGGACTGAGGTGTCATTGTCCTACATACAATATTTCTTATATCTTGTATCTTCTTCAATAAATGTCCCTATTTTTTAATATTGCATGGCTGGATACTTTCTGGACAGACCTCATAAACTCAAGGGCAACTTTTATACCTCTTCCTTTCTGTCTAGAGACATTACTATACAAACTTTACTATCCGATGGGTAGTAGTCTCTGCCTCCCATGTTTCTAACCTGTTTAGAGAATCAGAGCCTGGGACATGAAGGAAAGGATCCTCAAACAAGCAGTGTGCAAGCTCACAGGAGAGCCACTCCCCAAGATGACACTGAACTATGCCCAGTGGATATCCCTGGAAACTCTGAGTAGATGAGAATTTTCCTTGGACCCTTGTTCTTTAAGGGCTTGAGGGCCTCACCTTCCAGAGTACCGTTTCTGAATCTTGACTGAGTGTTAGAATTACTTGGGAATTCAACTGACTCAATTTTTTGAAAAATGTTTCAATTACAGTTTACACTCAATATTATTTTGTATTAGTTTCAGGTATACAGTATAGGGGTTAGATAACCACACACCTTAAAAGTGGGACCCTGTGGGAGCCCGCCAGGCTGCAGGGGACCAAGGACAGAGTCCCTCACTGTGAAAATGGTGGAGGGACTTGGTTTCTGGTCCCTGGAGCCGGCGGGTATCTTGACATCTTCCGGACCTTCTCCTTCTCAGCCTTGAAGGAAAGAACAAGATCTTGGCATATGCGTCATGTTCCAAGAAAGTGATAGTCATGAGGACACTGTTATCTTTGGGCTAATGTTCTCAGGATATGAGAACATCTTGCCCTCTTGATAGCTGTCGGGAGTGTACAAACTTTTGTAAAACAACATTGTTCTCAGGCCACTGCAGTTTTGCATATAAGCCAGCAGTTCCTTGAATAAAGTTGCCATTTGCCAGCAGAGCTTATGGTCCTCTCCATTCTTTTAAGTCCCTCGCCTCACCTCGTGACCACCCTTGCTGCTGCGGGCAGCGGCAGGACCCCCAATATTGCAAGTACCTGCCTGGTTTTGTACAAAGTTATTACAATATTATTGACTATATTCCCTGTGCTGTACTGTATATGCCTGTGACTATTCTGTAACTACCAATTTGTATTTCTTAAGCCCCTCACTTGTTCTTCCCAGCCCCACAAACACCCTCCCTTCTGGCAACAATAGTCTGATCTCTGTATCTATGATAAACTGACTCATTTTTTCTCACCAATTT
>NW_028090504.1:0-921 GCF_014824575.4 Sturnira hondurensis | reverse complement strand
AGGGTTTACAGGAACTAGTATAAAGGACACATAAACAAAAACTGGAGGGGGGGGTGGAAATGGGAGAGAGGTGGGGAGGGCTGGGGTGGGAGTAAAAGACAGAAAACTGTACTTGAACAATAATTAAAACAAAATTTAAAAAAAGAGATGCTAAAATATTAAACATTTTAAATGACTATCTTTTAAATCAGGCACTATGCTTCTTGAAAAATAAAAACTGAAATTGTAATATAGTAATTTAAATATTTAAACCCTAGAATATCATACCGAGAAATTATGTCAACAAAATTGTTTCCTGGTATGATTATAAACTGGCCCTTTTCCTTCCTTCCAGGCATCTCCAAATATCAAATAAGAGAGAGCATTAGTGAAACTCAAGTCTCTCTCCACTTTTGCCTTAAAATTTAGCCTCCACAAGGGCCCTGGCTGGTGTAGCTCAGTGGATTGCACATGGGCCTGTGAATCAAAGGATCGCAGTTCGATTCCCAGTCAGGGCACATGCCTGGGTGGCAGGCCAGTTCCCAGGAGGGGACACACCAGAGGCAACCATACATTGATGTTGCTCTCCTTCTCTCCTTCCCTTTCCCTCTAAAGATAAATAAATACAATCTTTAAAAAAAAATTAGCCTCCACAGGAATGCTGGACTACAGGACGCTGTCACTTGAGCAGTTTGAAGACACGCACACCCCTTCCGCTCATCATCAAGCCCACGGAGCACTGCTTTCTAACGCTGCACTTTGGGTCTTCAAGAGAAGAACGTGTTGAACAACGCCGAGGACACCCCTTCCGCTCATCATCAAGCCCACGGAGCACTGCTTTCTAACACTGCACTTTGGGTCTTCAGGAGAAGAACGTGTTGAACAACGCGGAGGCTCGGTGTTGGCCTGGCTGGCTGAGGAGTATAATTTAACGGGAATCCC
>NW_028090503.1:0-724 GCF_014824575.4 Sturnira hondurensis | reverse complement strand
GTGACACCTCCCTCGGAGGCAGCTCACCGTCACCCCGACGCCTGTCATTGTTAGGTGGTTTTTTCAGGTGACCACACTAATTCTTTCCTGACCTCACATTTCTTCCTGATTTCATTTTCTTGAAATATTTTGTTACTTTCTGGTATCATTTCTTCATGAACAGGGCCATTTGTTTTTATATCCAATCTGGGCGCTTTTCTAGTTTTGACATCTTCCTCTTGTTTTTGAACTAACTCTAGCTTTGTGTTCTTGAATAACTCTTCCAATACCTCATTTCCTATGGCTAAATGATCAATTGTCCTCTTTTCTTTTTTTTAAATTTAATTTATTTATCTATCTTTAGAGGGGAAGGAGAGAAGGAGAGAGACATCAATGTATGGTTGCCTTTCGTGCGTCCCCTGCTGGGAGTTGGCCTGCAGGGAACTGGCCTGCAACCCAGGCATGTGCCTTGACTGGGAATCGAACCACGATCCTCTGGTTCGCAGGGCTGTGCTCAATCCACTGAGCTACGCCAGCCAGGGCTCAATTGTCCTCTTTTCTGATCTTAGTTCTTCTGTAGAAAGAGATTTATTGGCAGAATTTTTCACAGTGGATTCTGAATCTGTATCTGTAAGTAAGTTATCTTTCCCCACCTGCTCCTTCTGAGACAGATGTTGCTCCTTATTTTTCCATATTGAGGGTGTAGTAGGTTGCATTATTTCTAGAAAGGAACAAGACATTTCCA
>NW_028090502.1:0-939 GCF_014824575.4 Sturnira hondurensis | reverse complement strand
AGCAGCACTGAATGCCACTCAGTGGTACACTTTCAAGGGTGATTTTACGTTGTGTGCGTTCTCTCTCTTTAAGAGAAAATCTTGCGTTGAAAATTTTAAAAACTGAGTGGAATAGACAAATCCAGTTGAACAAAGGCGAGGGGTCGGGGATCTGGATGGAACCTCTGACCACCCCGGGAGGGCAGGAGGGGTGTCTCCCCCTCACAGGGCTCCATGAGTTTCTCACAAACCTGCCATTCACTGGAGAAGGTCCCTGTCCAAGGTGCCCGCTCTTCGGTCAAAGGCAGGTAGTGGGCGTCCTTGCTGGCTGCACGGTGTGTGGCCTGTTTGCAAACAGAGTGGTATTGGCCGTTGTGCGGGCGGGCCGGGCTTGGTGCATGAGCTCGGTGGAGATGAACACGGAGGCGTTTCTACGTGACGCCGGACACGAGATCTGGTCAGGGTTGGATTCAGGGCCTCGGCAGCCCCCGGGGCCTGAGCAGGACCCGGCAGCGCTGTTTTCGGGGGTGCTGTCCAGCGGGGTTGTCGCTGCGTCCGGGCTTTCTCTCTGTCCAGTCTGTCCTGTTCCAGACCGTCTCGGAGCAAAGCCAAGAAAGGAAGGTGGGGATTACAGGGGAGCTAGTGCTGGAGACGCAGACCAGTCCGCGGGGGCCCCGTTCCAAACCTGAGGCCGGCACTGTGTTCGGCTGTATTTTCAGCATTTCCCCCACGTGGGGGACCCCATGAAGGAGACAGAGCTGGCCCTTCTTCCCTGCTGGGGAACCACCCCCCTCTTGAATTGCTCCAGTCCGGGGCTCCCAGGGGCTCCCCCAGGGCGAGGGCTGCGGCCCCTCACCGTGGCGGCCCTCCCTGCTCGAGGGAAGGAACGTCCCCTTCCTGCAGGTGGCCCCCTCCCACTCCTTCTCCTTCCCCTTCCCCAAACATCTGTCTATTGCTGTG
>NW_028090501.1:0-1059 GCF_014824575.4 Sturnira hondurensis | reverse complement strand
CAAAGCTGCAGGGGTCTGCACTACACCAAAAGCACAGGTTTTCTTCTTCAACTGGCTGCAGGGGTCCCCACTCTGGTTCTCTCCTTCACCTAGCCAAGTGGGGGTCCTCACTCTGCCCAAAACTGCATGGCTCTCCCGCAATGGCTGCCGTATCTGGGTTTGAATCCTCATGCCAATCTTCCTCTGTACCTCCATTTCCGACTCCTCCTACAATCAGTTATACCTGCCAGCATTCCTGTATTATTCCAAGTTTACTGGCCATCGTGAGTGTGGGCAGGTATGGCCCCATGTCATGGAGCCAATCTTCTCCAAGCTCCCACGCAGGCACTGTAACTTGGGGGACCTGCCCCCCAGTTACAACTTGGGGGGAGTGACTTCCATCCCCCTGTCTCCAAGCCTGGCCATAGCTATTTAACACATCTAAGCAACCTGCCAAAGGCTATAGGTACATTAAATGACCATGCCATGGATTAGCTGCAAGGCTGTGGCTGTACAAAACAGCCCTGCATGTTCCTGCCCCATGTGTCCCTTCCCCCAACTCACACCTGTGGGGGAAGGGGTGAGGACATCTTATATGTCTCCCTAATATTTCCTAGACACCTTGAGTTCTGGACACCATTCCGAATCCCTTTTGGGGGCCCCCTCTTTGCTGCACCCTATATCACTTCTCTAACATATCCCTCCGCTTCAGCTTAGGATGGATATAATTTTATTCCAGCACCCCAGGCAAGCCACCATCCTCTCTTGTCTAGGCTAGTCTGACCGCCTCGTAGCTGGTGTTCTGTGACCACTCTTGCACCTTCTCAGCCATTCCCCTCACTAGAACTAGAGCCGCATTTTGCAGTTGTGGGAGCTAAAGCACATATATTAAAACTTGTCCCCTCAGTTTTTCTGGCTACACTAATCATCAAATTAACAGAGATAAACAGGAGGAATCAAGTGTTTATTACATGCATATGGGGAATACAGATGGGCATGAAAATTCCGTGAAATTCCAAAGACAGTGCAGCAACATCGGGTACATAAGACAATTTTAGACAAAGAAGAAAGGTAGAGGGA
>NW_028090500.1:0-527 GCF_014824575.4 Sturnira hondurensis | reverse complement strand
ATTTAAATAATGGAATATTTGTGATGATTTTCTATTGAGACACAGTTACTGATGATATTTTGAGACACATAGATGTTTGCAAATTACATCCTGAAAACTATTACAAATGCTGATGTTTAAAGAGAGTTACACATTTTTCTTTATAAAATGAATTATTCTAAATTTATTCACCCTCATTTGTGATAACAAAAGTCTTTTAGTAGTATGAAACCTATTCACTATTTAAAACAATGCGTGATCTATCATTTCAGAGTAGGAGTATTATAACCATCGATGAGAGAGTAAATTTTTATGAAGGAAGTTATACATTGGAGAGATGATTTTTAAAACCATCTAAAGTTTTACAAAGGAAGTAAATTTTTATGAAGAAAGTTATACATTGGAGAGATGGTTTTTAAAAAATTTAAAAATTTTTAAAAAACCATCTCTTTGGGGTTTTTAGAAGATATAGTTTTAAAAAATTTTCCAACGTTTAGAAATTTTTCTACTGTGAAGTGAATTTGTTGATGAACACAATGAGTGTCCTT
>NW_028090499.1:0-745 GCF_014824575.4 Sturnira hondurensis | reverse complement strand
GGGGACAGACTGGGGGAAAAGGTACAGAGAATAAGTAGCATAAATGGTAGCTGGAAAATACACAGGGGGAGGATAAGAATAGTATAGGAAATATAGAAGCCAAAAAACTTATTTTTTGTATGACACAAGGATATGAACTAAAGGGGGAAATGTGGGTGGGAGAGGGTGTGAGGGGTGGAGAGGAAAAAAGGGGGTGAATGGTGTTGTATGCAAATGGAGAGAAATCAAATGTCCAGGCACTTAGAGCTCGTGATGTTATTTATTGGCCAAAAGTTTTACCTGCGCAGGGGCGAACTTCCCCAACTGTGACCGGAGTCACGTAGCTCCTTAGAGCTGCAATATGGAAGTTGCACCTGGCTTACAGACTACAGGGGTTTTATAGAGCGCAGCAAGCAAGCAGTATCCAGAAGCAGATGTGGCTGTTAGCAATTGGTGCAATTGAACACAGCTTTTTCTTTTGATTGGCGGGGTTACTCGTTGGCGGGCAGATTCTGGCGGTCTGCCTTGCTCCACATATTTACCTTATTTGGCTATTCACTTGGCTAACCACTTACCGTATCTTCCTGGAACATTCTGGGGGCGGGGAGTACAACCTTAAGCAATAACATCCTGCTTTACACCTTGTTGCATTTTCCATTTTGTCGTAACTTTACATTCCCCACTTCTCAAGGTTATTAGTCAAACCATTGACTGTTCTTGGGGTAGTATTGTATAAGGTTGGGACAGGACCATAAGTTTGACCCCG
>NW_028090498.1:0-1034 GCF_014824575.4 Sturnira hondurensis | reverse complement strand
TCCTTCTGTCTGTGAAGTCAGTTACCACTCGTCTCTCTGCTTTCCAGCTTCCAAACTTGTGTTAGTTACCATTTTCTCACCTACTGCCTCCTCTGTCCTCCTGGGTGGAGTCTTTTCACTCCTTCCCAGTCAGTCTAGCAGTGTGTCAGGTGTGATGGAATGCATGGGCTACCTGAAAGTCCCAGGTCCTTTGGCTTATGGCAACCTTTGACCAAAGGACAAAGAGTCATTGGTTCGATTCCCAGTCCGGGCACATGCCTGGGTTGCAGGTCTGGTCCCCAGTAGGGGGTGCATGAGAGGTAACCACATATTGATGTTTCTCTCCCATTCTTTCTCCTTCCCTTCCCTTCCCTCTAAAAATAGATAAAATCTTTAAAAAAAAAAAGACGTTGGGCATGTATTTCCTAGTGCTTCCTTTGTAACTCAAAAACTAAATTATAGATACTGGAAGACTGCAAGTGTCCCAGCACGGAGTCACTGCTTGAAGAACACAAGGTTGATGGTGACACAGGTTAGACAATCGTGGAAACATGACTGAGAAGTTCAGGCCAGGGAGTGAAGACCACAGAACACCTTCCCACGTTAAGGACCGACAGTCCTAAATTAATGTCAAAGGGAAGCCTCTTGCATGTCCTGAAAGACCCAGGAATATTTTGCCTTGTCCCCATCACTGTGGAAGTGACTCATTTGTCCAAAGACCCCAGACAAGGCCAGAGATAGACTCATTGCGAGGTAGAAAGAAGCACAAGTCAGCGGTGCCTATTCATCAAAATGATAAAGCATTTCTTATACTTAATAAAATTGAAAGGATAAAATTAAGAATAGAAGTAATCACAGGGTAAAGGGGAGGGATTCACATGAACAATGGACAATAAGGTGGGGGGTGGAAATGGGAGGGAGGTGGGGACCACTGGGGTAGTGGGCAGGGCTGGGAATATAACACAGAAAACTGTACTTGAACAATAATTAAATAAATAAATTAAAAAAAGAAGTTATAATTTGATAAACTACCATTTAATTTCATTAAACACAGA
>NW_028090497.1:0-589 GCF_014824575.4 Sturnira hondurensis | reverse complement strand
TCTCTGAATGTTTTGTATTATTAAGCATAATTTGTAAAGCAAAAGTGGGATCGTAGTTTTTAAACAGATGTCTTTCTAGTAAACATTTCTTCGTGTTATTAAATATTACTCAGAAATGTGGCTTAAAGACTATAGAACATTCTATTGTATGGATGTACCAATATTTATTTAACTATATTGTTGGGCTTCCCTGCCCTTTCTCTACCACCAATACCTTCCTGTTACAAACAGTACTGAAATAATCTTGCAGGCAAATCTCTGTGCCCATCCTTACTGGTTCCTTTGGATAAATTCTGAAGGGAGTGCTTACTCCACTGATGACAGCTCCTCTTTCTCGTGTCTTCTGTGACACCGTACCTGATGGCGCCCTCCCCCTCTCTGGCCATGTCTCTGCTTCCCAGACAGGATTTTCTTATGATCCCTGTTACATTTTGGCTGTGCTGTGCTTTTTTTCTCATTCTCTGTAAACGAACTCACTCATTCCATGACTTCAGTTTCCATCCTTGTGCTGATGACTATCTATAACCTTCAGTCTGGATAGCTCCCTTGAACTTCAGTTGGTAAAGACCTCACTATTTCAGATGTCCCC
>NW_028090496.1:0-522 GCF_014824575.4 Sturnira hondurensis | reverse complement strand
GATGGGCCAGCGGCAGCCGCACCGCCAGAGGCTGGCTTTCGGCGCGACATCCTGGGGCAGGGAGTGACAGCCCGGGGGCTGGGCAGAGAAGGAGCTCGAGCGCGCGACCCCAGTTCCCGGGCGTCTGCGGGGGCGAGCACGTCGCGACCCAGCTGTGCGCCGAGGCGGAGGGAGGGACAGGGGCGGGGTCTTGCGTGCACCAATGCAACCGAGGGAGGGGAATGGCTACAATTTCGCGCCAAGCTTTGTAGGGTGTACCGTTGTAGCTTGAAGCTCCGAGCCTTGTAGTGCCGCCGTCATGGTTCGTCCCATAAACTGCATCGTCGCTGTGTCCCAGAACATGGGCATTGGGAACAACGGAGACCTACCTTGGCCCCGGATCAGGTGCCTCCCGGGCCGGGGATGGATTGGTGTGAGAGGGCAGAGGCTGGCGCAAGCTGCCCTTGACTGAGGCAGCTGGGCCTGGTGGAGCTGGGCGGACTGGTCCTTGGAGATTGGGTTGAACTTGCGACTTAAGCTGCC
>NW_028090495.1:0-2490 GCF_014824575.4 Sturnira hondurensis | reverse complement strand
AATCAACAAGCCTTTTTAACAAGACTCATTAAGAAAAAAAGAGAGAAGACCCAAATAAATAAAACCAGAAATGAAAGAAGCAAAATTACAACTAATACCACAGAAATACAACTGATTGTAAGAAATTACTGTAAACAACTATATGCCAAGATTTGAAAACCTTGATGAAATGGACAAATTTCTAGAAAATATAAGCCTCCAAAATTGAGTCAAGATGAAGCAGAAAGTCTGAATAGACAGATACCAGCTAGTGAAATTGAAGTGGTAATCAAAAAGCCCTAGCACACTAAAGCCCTGGGTCAGACATATGCATAGGAGAGTTTACCAGATATTTAGAGAAGAGCTAATTCAAATTCTTTTCAAAGAATTCCAAAAAATCCAAGAAGAGGGAAGACTGCCAAACTATTTTTATGGGGCCAGTATTATCCAAATCCCAAAACCAGATAAAGGCACAACAAAGAAAACTACAGGCAATATCATTAATGAATATAGATGCTAAAGTCCTCAATAAAATATTGGCAAACCATACACAGCAGTACATCAAAGAGATCATACACTATGATCAAGCCGGATCCATTAAAGGGGTGCAAGTATACTACAATATACACAAATCAATAAATGCAATACACCACATAAATATTAAGAAAATACATGATCACATCAATAGATGATTAAAAAGCATTCCTTAAAGTACAGCACCCATTTATGAAAATAGAACACTCAACAAAGTGAGAATAGTGGGAGTATACCTCAACATAATAAAAGTTAAATATGAGACACCTACATCCAACATAATATTCAGTGGGCAAAAACTAATAGCTTCCCTCCCGAGATCAGACACAAGACAAGGTGTCCACTTTCACCACTTCTATTCAACATAGTATTGGAAGTTCCAGCCATAGTGATTGGACAAGAAAAAGAAATAAAATTAATCTAAATTGGAAAGGAGGAAGTAAAGCTGCCAGTTTGCAGATAACATGATAGTGTACATAGAAAATGGTATAGACTGTATCAAAAAACCACTCAAAATAATAAATAGTTTTGGCAAAATGGCAAGATAAAAATCAACATTCTGAAATCAAAACTATTTTTGTGCACCATAAATAAAATATCAGAAAGAGAAATTATGAAAAAATCTCATTTACTATGGCAACAAGAAAAATAAAGTATCTAAGAATAAACCTTATCAAAGAGGTGAAAGACCTGCACTCAGAAAACTACACAATACTGAAGAAAGAAATTAAGGAAGATAAAAACAAATGGAAGCACATACCATGTTCATGAACTGGAAGAATTAACATCATCAAAATGTCCACATTACTCAAAGCATTTATACATTCAACATAATCCCTATTAAAGTACCAAATACATATTTCACAGATATAGAACCAACACTTCAAAAAATTATATGGAACCATAAATGACTGTGAATAGCTGCAGCAATTTTGAGAAAGAACAAAGTAGAAGGGATCACAATACCTAATATCAAACTGTATTACAAGGCCGCTGTAATCCAAACAGCCTGGTACTGGCATAAGAACAGACCAATGGAATAGAATAGAGAGTCTAGAAATAAACCCAAGTCTCTCTGGTCAATTAATATTTGACAAAGGGGGCAGAGGCATAAAATGGAGTAAAACTAGCCTCTTCAACAAATGATTTTGGGACATCTGGACAGCTACATGCAAAAAAATGAAACTCAAGCACCAACTTACACCACACAGAAAAATAAATTTAAGGTGGACAAAAGACTTAAATGCAGACTTCCAGCCAAGATGGAGGCCCACAATGAAATTTAAAGACAGCTAAGTTTTAGAAACAAAAATGCAACCAAAAAAGTGAAAAATTGAACTGTATGGAAGTCCGACAACAACAAACCACTCAGCCAGACCGGTAGGAGGGGCAGAGTCAGCTGCGGAGCGGGGTTGGACTGGAAAGACCCTTCAGTCCTACAGACCCAGGAGTGGAAGCGGAGGCAGTTGGTGGATCCCAGGCGTGGGGTGGCGACAGGTGGACCCAGTGAGGGTGCAGGGCGGCTGGCTGACTGCAGTCACACATTCACACGCAGATAAACCAAGCGAAGGGGGGAACAGTGAGACAGACCCTGCAGGCTAGGGCCTAAGTGATGGGAATTAAGAGCCTGAAAGCACCAACTGGAAAGACTTTCTCGGGGTTGAGGGGCCGGGAGAGGCTCCCAGGCTCACAAAGAGTTCATTGGAGAGACCCACGGGGTCCTGGAGAGTACACGGGCCCACACACCTGGGAACCAGCACCAGAGGGGCTCAATTTTCTTGTGGGAAGCCGCAGAAGAGACAGAAATCTGAGAGAGTGCGGAGCAGAGCAAAGCGCCATTTTTCCCCTCCCTGACCCCGCCTCCACAAATAGCGTCATAACCAAGCGAGTGGGTCGCCTAGCCCTGGTGAACACCTAAGGTTCCGCCCCTCATATATAACAGGTGCGAACAGAGCAAACATTATGCCTCAAGAACAG
>NW_028090494.1:0-1343 GCF_014824575.4 Sturnira hondurensis | reverse complement strand
GTGGTTGAGGCACTCTGATGCTTGCTCTTCCCTTGAGAAAGAAGCTGTGCCACCTCTTTTTCTCCACAGGACTCAGTAAGTCATATGAATTTGTCTCATATCTCATCCATAACACAGAGGACACTGTGGGCTGGTATCCATGTCAGAGCCCAATCACATTCTGTATTTCAGAAGGGAACAGGCAGGAGGTATTTTCCCATAACATCTGAATAGCGACTCACAAAAAAAAAAAAAAGGTGTTGAAGAAGTACTCTATTATCTTCCACTACTTTATGAGTAGTGGTTTCACAAGTAACAATTTCTGGTGAGTGGTGAGAATGGGGAAAGACACACCAGTACTGTATCTTTTAATGTTTGTTAAAGAAGTAACTTAGATCCTTGTAGTGGAGACAAAGTCTTCTATTATAAGCATATTCAGTCATTTTTGTTACTTCTACTCACCTATGTACCTAGACTCCAGATAGTAATGCACTTAGTCATTTCTAAATATCAGTGACTATTTTTTTTTCTTATTTCTGGAGGCAGGAGTCTCTCAATCTTCCTGTGTGTGTGTGAGTGCTAAGGGCAGGAGCTGAAGACTCAGAAAATAAAGAAAATTAAGAGCAGGCGGGCCACTCCCAACAAGGTCATTATCTTTGTTGGTTTCCCAAGGCTGAGACGACAAATTGCCACACACCAGGTAGTTGTAAACAACAGAAATGTATTCTCTCATAGTTCCAGAGGCTAGAAGTCTGATATCAAGGAAGGCAAAACATGCTCTCTCCAAAGGCTCTAGGGGTGGATCCTCTCCTGCTTCTTCCATCTGGTGGTTGCTGGCATTCCTCACTCGTGGCAGCATGACTGCAGTCTTGGCTTCTCTTTCTACAAGGTCTTCTTCCAGTTCCTCACTGTCTCGAATCTCTATTGCCATTCTCATCAAAGGTCACTAGTCATTCATTGAACATAGGGTCAACCCCAAATCTGGGATGATCTCAACTTCAGGTGCTCAACGTAATTACACTGACAAAGACCTAATGTCCCAGTAAGGTCACATTCATCACAGGTAAAGGATGTTAGGAGTTGGGGTATTTTTTTTGTGGGAGATAATAATTTACTTCACTACACGCTCCAATGAAATGAAAGAAGTTTCTCCTGAAATTCCTAGGATTCAGTTTCCCTGAAGGAAAACCAAAGAAAGTTTGTTCCTGATATGTAATATACATTACTCTCACTTATTCTATGACAAATACATTGCAAGACCACCAGGGGAAGCCTGAAATCTTGACTAGAACCAAACCCTCTATATTCTATGTTTTTCCCTATAAGAACATACTTATGATAAAGTCTAAACTACTTCTATTCTG
>NW_028090493.1:0-912 GCF_014824575.4 Sturnira hondurensis | reverse complement strand
CCCAGCAATTGCAGTTCAGGGCAATCATTTCAGACATTGCAAACTGACGTCCACAGAGAAACTGCACACACGTGCGTGTTCCTGGGATCCTGGTGTGCACTCCCCAAGGTGTGAACATTCCAGGCGTCTCTGCACGGGCGGGTGGTCAAACAGACTGGGATCCACCCAGGTCATGAAATTCTTCTCAGCAAGAAAAAGGAACACACTCAATATAACAGCAATCTGGGGGAATCTCAGGGAAATGTAAAGCAATACATGTCAATCCCAGGAGCCTAACTACTGTGAGTTATTTTGTCACTAGACTGTTTCTGCAAAGAAGAAGATGTAGAAATGAAGAGCTGACTAGTGGTGAAGGGTTAGTGCAGGGAAGGGCACGCGGGGGGCGGGGGTGGGGAGGTGGGTGCTGTTATGAAAGGAGAACAGGAGGGGCCCAGGGGAAAAGAGACCCAGCAGTCCTGAAGGCAGTTCCACACTGCCCCCTGCTGTCCGCAGGGTGAGTGCCATCCTACAATTTTTAGTTCCTCCAATGGAGTGACTGTGCATTACTCTCAGCCCTCAACCAATGCTGTCTCTTGGTAAGTGTGTTACCTGTGACCCCCACCGAACGTCAGCCCAGCCCCTCCTTCTGTCTGATGAGCAGAGATCCCTCACTGTGAGGGTATGGCTTTCCCAGAGCCCCCCAGAGACTGACTCTGAGTCAAGGCTCCAATCCAGGAGCCAGACCTCAGAGCCTGCCCTGTGAATCCCATTCTTGCCTTGCCCCTCTCCATGTCCCTTGTCCTGCTCCTCCCTCATCCCAGGTCCAGGCCTCCTGAGTCCCTGAGTCACCGTCCTGCCTTCTGTACCCACATGCTCTGTGTTCTCAGGTCGTCACCGTGGGGGAATCTGCATCTCGTGAAATTGGAGGCTGCG
>NW_028090492.1:0-590 GCF_014824575.4 Sturnira hondurensis | reverse complement strand
AGCCCAGGGCCCAGCACTTCAGGGTGACCTCATGGTCAGAGATGGGGTGGTGTGTCACGTGTGTCCTTGGAGGGTCTGAGGGGAGGATAAGAAAATTCAGGAATTTTGGACTTCCGCCAAGATGGAGGCTTAGGTGGAAACACTGTGCCTTCTCCCACAACCAAGTTTGAATACAACAAAGGTTTGGAGAATAAAGACACAGCCAAAGGACAGAAAATTGAATTATATGGAAGTGCGACCACAAGGAAACCTTCCACCAGGGCGGTAAGAGGGGCGGAGCCAGCAGTGGAGCAGGGTCGGGCAGGACAGATCCCCCGACCTAGACGTGCAGGCAGCCTGGAACCACTCGGGGTGCGGGGCAGACTGCAGTCGCACATTCGCGCACTGTGAGATGGCCACGCAGGTCCCAGGGGGCGAGGGCTGATGGTGGTGGCACACTGCGTGCAGTGGGAGGAGACGCGCGGGCCCTGGTGACAGTGGCAGCTTCAGCTCTTGTGGCGGCGGAGGCGGCAGACGGGACGCCATTGCTCCTCTCTGGCCCCGCCCCCATGTACAGGGTCACAACCCAGGGACTGAGTTGCCCTGCTCTG
>NW_028090491.1:0-725 GCF_014824575.4 Sturnira hondurensis | reverse complement strand
GATTGTGGTGAAGTGATGAATTCATGATTGCCCCATATGGCATAGGGGATACAGGCTTGGAAACAGGAGAATCAAGTTAGCTAGAGTGAACTGGTATGTTGAAGATGTTTTCCTGTATCATACACTGGCGATGCTCTCCTCTACTTGTCAAAGCCCTTATGGTCATGATTTTTCCTGTGGCCATTTTTTTTCAACTTCAATTCATACTATTTCATTCAGTATTTCCAAGCAGCAGTGTGTTCAAGATACTTTCTCCCTGTCAAAATATTTCCATAGTCCATAATTCCCTGAGATCTTTACCATTTGTTTATCCCACCACATCTTTAATAATGTCTTGACCTACCATAAAGACCTACATTTTGAAATCATTGTACTCTTCCTTTTTTTTTTCATTGTGGCAGGTCCAGCATATCATTTGTTCTACTTTTTGTTAGTCAGTTTGTATCAAAACTTAAAGTTGTATCAGTAAATGAAGCCACGGCAGGGCAAACACATCAACTGCCAACAAAACACTACTCAGAGAAATGCAATTGAGTGTTTTAGACACATATTGTAATAAACCAGCATGACTGTTGCGGGCACTATTAAATAGCACATGCATGTAAAATTTAGGGAGGAAGAGATTACGGAATGTAAATATGAAAGGACAAGGTGTTACCGAACAAGGGTCCAAGGGGGGGGCAATACTTGGCCCACCCAGGGATGCCAAAAACTGCTACAGAAAA
>NW_028090490.1:0-2355 GCF_014824575.4 Sturnira hondurensis | reverse complement strand
TTCTGTGAGCATCCTGATAAACAGTGTCTTGAATTGTGCTTCTGAGAGGCTGGCAATTTCTCGGTCGCTGAGAGTCATTGGCACTGGGACTTTGAGTTCTTCTTGCACCATCTTTTGGGCTGTTCGTGCCTGTTATGTAGCAGGATCAGAGCCCTAGGTCTTCACCAGAGCAGGGCAACTCCGTCGCTGGGTTGTGGACATTGTATGTGGGGGTGGGGTCAGAGAGGAACAATGGCGTCCCGCCTGTCGCCTGCTGCCGCGGCCCCCACAGGTGCGGCAGCTGCCATGGTCACTGGGCCCACGCGTTTCGTCTCACTGTACTCGAGTGTGCCACTGCCAGCAGCCCTCGCCCCCTGGGGCCTGCGTGGTCCATCTCACTGTGCTCAAATGTGCGACCATGGTCAGTCTGCCCCACACCCTGACTGGGTCTGGGCCACTTGAGCGCCTAGGTCTCGGGATCTTTCCTGCCCGACCCTGCTCCACTGCTGGCTCCACCCCTCTTACCATCCCCGTTGAACCGTTAGTTGTAGTCGGACTTCCGTATAATTCAATTTTCTGTTTTTTTGGCTGTGTCTTTGTTCTCCAAACCTTTGTTGTATTCAAACTTGGTTATGGGAGAAGGAACAGTGTTTCCACCTATGCCTCCATCTTGGTGGAAGTCTTCAATATTCTTTATAAAGTTTTAATTTGACTCTATTCCTCCCTCAGCACTTCTGAAATCTAGATTTCATTTCTGACTGACTTATTCCCTGAATTCAATAAACCCTTATTTCTTAGATAAGTTCTTTTAACATTTCATATAATAAGGGCTTGGTGATGATGAACTCCCTGAATTTGACCTTATCTGAGAAGCACTTTATCTGCCCTTTCATTCTAAACGAAAGCTTTGCTGGATAGAGCAGTCTTGGCTGTAGGTCTTTGGATTTCATGACTTGGAATACTTCTTTCCAGCCCCTTCTTGCCTGTAAGGTCTCTTTTGAGAAATCAGCTGACAGTCTGATGGGCACTCCTTTGTAGGTGACTGTCCTCTTATCTCTTGCTGCTTCTAGGATTCTCTCCTTCATTTTAATCTTGGCCAATGTAATTATGATGTGCCTTGGTGTGTTCCTTCTTGGGTCCAACTGCTTTGGGACTCTCTGAGCTTCCTGGATTTCCTGGAAGTCTATTTCATTTGCCAGACTGGGGAAGTTCTCCTTTATTATTTGTTCAAATAAGTTTTCCACTCATGGCTATTCCTCTTCCCCTTCTGGTACCCCTATAAGTTGGATGTTGGAACGTTTAAAGATGTCCTGGAGGTTCCTAAGCCTCTCCTCACTTTTTTGAATTCCTGTTTCTTCCTTTTTTCTGTTTGGTTGTTTCTTTCTTCTGGTCCACTCCCTTGATTTCGGTCAGTTTAGCCTTCACATGTGCCTCTAATTTGTGAATATAATCAAATAGTTCTGCGAGCATCCTGATCACCAGTATTTTTTTCTCTCTCTCTCTCTCTCTTTCTTCCTCCCCCTCCTTCCCTCTCTCTCTCTCTCTCTAGCCAGTAAAAAACTTTTTAATACATATATATGTATATTTTTTTAATTTATTTAACTTTTGTTCAAGTACAGTTTTCTTTCTTGTATTCCCAGCCCTGCACCCCCTCAGTTCTCCCCACCCCCCTCCCATCTCCGCCCCCCGTCTTAGTTATTGTCCATGTGTCCTTCATACTTATTCATGTGAGTCCATCCCCTTTTACTCTGTGCTTCTCTCCCCTCTACGTATTTTGAACTGTGCATCTGAAAGTTTGGCTATCTCTTGGTCACTTAGAATTATAGGCTCTGGGGCTTTGAGCTGTTCTTGAGTCATAATGGTTGGTGTGTTCGCACCTGTTATGTATGAGGGGCAGAGCCTCAGGTGTTCACCAGGGCCGGGCAACCCAGTTGCTGGGTTGTGATGCTTATGTGGGGGCGGGGTCAGAGAAGGAAAACAATGGCGCTTTGCTCTGCTCTGCTCTCTCTCAGATTTCTGTCCCCTCTGCGGCTTCCCACAAGCAATTGGGGCCCCTCTGGTGCTGGTTCCCGGGTGTGTGGGCCCGTGTACTCTCCAGGACCCTGTGGGTCTCTCCAATGAACTCTCTGTGGGCCTGGGAGCCTCTCCCAGCACCTCCACCCTGAGAAAGTCTTTCCAGTTCGTGCTTTCAGGCTCTAATTTCCGTCGCTGGGGCCCTAGCCTGAGCAGTGTGTCTCACTGCTCCCTCCTTCACTTGTTTTATCTGCGCTCGAATGTGTGTTCACAGTCAGCCAGCCGCCCTGCACCCTCACTGGGTCCACCCATTACCACCCCTTGCCTGGGATCCACCAACCACCTCCACCTAAACTCCTGGGT
>NW_028090489.1:0-874 GCF_014824575.4 Sturnira hondurensis | reverse complement strand
TCTTGATTTCTGCTTCTGCTGCTTCATTGTTGGTATACAAAAATGCCTTTGACTTCTGGATATTGACTTTGTATCCCGCTGTTTTGCCAAATTCATTTATTAGTTTGAGCAGATTTTTGGCAGAGGCTATAGGATTTTCCATGTACACTATCATGTCATCTGCAAACAGTGCCAGTTTTGTTTCCTCCTTTCCGATTTGGATGCCTTTTTTTTTCTTTTCTTGTTTGATTGCTGTGGCTAGAACTTCCAATACTATATTGAATGGAAGTGGTGAAAGTGGGCAACCTTGTCTGGTTCCTGATCTTAGTGGAAAAGCTTTTAGTTTTTGCCCATTGAGTATGATGTTGGCTGTAGGTCTTTCATA
Source organism: Sturnira hondurensis (assembly GCF_014824575.4). Lineage (NCBI taxonomy): Eukaryota > Metazoa > Chordata > Mammalia > Chiroptera > Phyllostomidae > Sturnira > Sturnira hondurensis. The sequence continues at coordinate 510 of NW_028090489.1, read as the reverse complement.
TATGGCCTTTATTATATTGAGGAATGCTCCCTCTATTCCCATTTTTCTGAGTACCTTTATCATAAATGGGTTTTGAACCTTATCAAAAGCTTTTTCCCCATCTATTGATATGACCATGTGATTTTTGTCTTGCTTTTGTTTATATGGTGTATTACATTTATTGATTTGCGTATATTGAACCATCCTTGCATCCCTGGGATGAATCCCACTTGGTCGTGGTGTATGATCATTTTGATGTATTGTTGGATGCGATTTGCTAATATTTTATCGAGGATTTTAGCGTCTGTGTTCATCAGCGATATTGGCCTAAAGTTTTCTTTCTTTGTTGTGTCTCTATTTGGCTTTGGAATTAGGGTGATACTGGCTTCATAAAAAAGAGTTGGGGAGTTTTCCCTCCTTTTGGATTTTTTGGAATAGTCTGTGAAGAATAGGGGTTAACTCTTCCTTAAAAGGTTTGCAGAATTCTCCTGTGAAACCATCTGGTCCAGGGCTTTTGTGTGATGGGAGTTT
>NW_028090488.1:0-924 GCF_014824575.4 Sturnira hondurensis | reverse complement strand
GGCAGTAATTTATCTTTTCCTATGCCTGAGTAGTATTCCATCAGATACCCCATTACTTCTGGGATAAAAATCCCAGGTCTCTATGCAGACTGAATTGAGGGGTCAGCCAAGAGAAGACAGACCCTGGCAGACCCTGGCAGCCTGGGCTGGGGCCTGGCCTGGTTCTCGGGCTCACTTTCTGCTGTGAGCTGTGTGGGGCTTCACTGTTCAGCCAGAAGTGCTGGCTCTTGCTGGTGAGTAGAATTTGGGGTTTCTCAGTGGAATCCTGAGCCTGTTGGAAAGTGATTCCTCCTGACACTTTGCTAGTGTGTGCAGCACTGATGCAAATGCCCTGAGAGAGGAGATTTTCTGGGTTTGCAGGGCCGCATGGACTTCCTGGGGACGGTTTTGGTCAGCCTGTCTGTAGATGTCACCTCCTACTCAGACCCACCCAACCCATTGCTCAGGCAGGGTTAGTCCAGGTCACTGATGGTGGTCATGGTGAATGTGTGGTTGGAGTGGTCAGACTGCACTGACTCTGACTTTGCTATCACCAGCACGTCCAGGTCCTCCCCTCCTCAAACAACTTCTCTGTCTCTATGTAGGCCTTTGCAAGTACTCCTGGGCCCCCCTTTTGGAGCTTCTTCTCTCCTGTTTGAATTGCTGCTTGATCTCCTTCATGGCTGCATTATTCCACTCCCCCTCCCACTGTGAAAGTCGGTTAGATACACCACAGCACAGATTTCATCTTGGGAGCTGAGCAAAAGCCAAGGTGGCTCCCATCTCACTTCTCCTTGTTGCCGCCCCTAACTGGGAGGCTTGCCCAGGTTCCCACTCCCACAAGATGAGGGACGCAATGGACTTTCGTTCACTTATCTTGCCACATTACTATTTTGTTTTATTGTTTCTGACAGCTTTTAGACGGGATCTCTAGAGTTTCTACAT
>NW_028090487.1:0-789 GCF_014824575.4 Sturnira hondurensis | reverse complement strand
AAGAGCAAAATGCTCATGTTCACGATCTCTATGGTGAAGTGTAACATTTTTTTAAGAATATCCCCACAATCACATGAGGGAAGTCTTTTTCCTGACTTATAGAGTGGGTGGGAGAAGGGGGAGTTCAGATTCTTCTGTGCATGGAATAGTGGGACACTTTAGAAAGAGCAGAGGGAGAGCCGAGAGGCAACCATCCCCCTATTTGAGCTCATACGCTAGGTACCCTCATGTCACCTCGGCTCCCTGGGTGTGCAGAACCCCTGGCCCAGCTCTCACCTGAGCCTGCTGCTGGATGGTGGTGCAGGTCTCGTGCACCTGTACCTTCACCTTGTACACGTTATAGTCCTTCTCGTGCACTAGCTCCTCAAGTATGTCATCATGGGAGCTCTGCAAAGACAGAGCCGTGTATTGAGCCAGGAATCCTCAGTAACGTTCCACACAAATGCAGTCCTGTTAGATGGAGACCTACCAAACTAGTACACAGTCTATGAGGAGACGGTGAGGCTCTTTCTGCTCACACTGCTGAAATCACAGCAGAATGGCATCATGCCAAGGTCTAACAAGAGAATCTCTAAGAAAAATTACCTTCTTTAGAGGGTAAGATGGATATACATAGTGTATAAGGCCGTAGCTGCTCATCTGGCTGGCTTAAAATGGTTTGTGTGTTCTGTGACAGGCGAAGTTGCAGACAAGTCATATCACATATGCAAATCCCTCCCACGTTGGTTTCTTTGTGTTTGTAGCAAAACCACCCTCTCTGTGGGATGATATGTAGACATGAAGATGTTC
>NW_028090486.1:0-1347 GCF_014824575.4 Sturnira hondurensis | reverse complement strand
ACAAAGAAATAGCCAACCCTTCAGATGCATAGTTCAAACCACTGGTGATCAGGATGCTCACAGAATTGGTTGAATCTGGTCGCAAATTAGATGAAAAAATGAAGGCTATGCTAAGTGAAATGAAGGAAATGCACAGGGAACCAACAGTGTTGGGAAGAAAACTGGGACTCAAATCAATGAAGTAGACCAGAAGGAAGAAAGAAACTATGAAACAGAAATGAATGAAGAAACAAGAATTCAAAAGAAGTGAGGAGAGTCTTAGGAGCCTCCAGGACATCTTTAAATGTTCCAACATCCAAATTATAGGGGTACCAGAAGGGGAAGAGGAACAGCAACAAGTGGAAAACTTATTTGAACAAATAATAAAGGAGAACTTTCCCAATCTGGCAAAGGAAAGAGAATTCCAGGAAATCCAGGAAGCTCAGAGAGTCCCAAAGAAGTTGGACCCAAGGAGGAACACACCAAGGCACATCATAATTACATTAGCCAAGATTAAAATGAAGGAGAGAATCCTAGAAGCAGCAAGAGATAAGGGGACAGTCACCTACAAAGGAGTTCCCATCAGATCAGCTGATTTCTCAATAGAGACCTTCTAGGCAAGAAGGGGCTGGAAAGAAGTATTCCAAGTCATGAGATCCAAAGACCTACAGCTAAGATTGCTTTATGCAGAAAAGCTTTCATTTAGAATTTTCATTCAGATAAAGTGCTTCTCAGATAAGCTCAAGTTCAAGGAGTTCATCATCACCAATTCCTTATTCTATGAAATGTTAAATGGACTTACCTAAGAAAAAGAAGATAAAAAACATGTATTGTAAAATGACAGCAAATCCCCAGTTATTAACAACCACACCTAAAACAAAAACAAACTAGGCAAACAACTAGAACAGGAGCAGAACCACAGAAATGGAGATAACATGGAGGGATAGCATGGAGTGGGAGGGGGAGAGAGGGGGAGAGAAGAGGAAAAGGTACAGAGAATAAGTAGCATAGATGGTAGGTAGAAAACAGACAGGGGGAGGGCAAGAGCAGTGTGGGAAATGTAGAAGTGGAAGAACTTAAGACACATCGACACAAACTAAAGGGGGGAATTGTGGATGGGAGAGGGCGTGCAGGGTGGAGAGGAATGAAGGGGGAAAATGGGACAACTGTAATAGCATAATCAATAAAATATATTAAATAAATAAATAAAATTTAAAAATATTTAGTCCCTGGCTGGTATAGCTCAGTGGACTGAGCACAGGCCTGAGAACCAAAGGATCATGGTTTGATTCCCAGTCAGGGCACATGCCTGGGTGGCAAGCCAGTCCCCAGCAGGGGATGCATGAGAGGCAACCATACATTGATATT
>NW_028090485.1:0-541 GCF_014824575.4 Sturnira hondurensis | reverse complement strand
ACTGCGCTGGGCAGGGGCTGGGCCGAGTCCAAGGAGACCCAGGCAGACCCTGGCATGGCCTCCGGGTTCCGCCAAGGGACTGAAAGTGTGTGCGTCGGGGTGGGGCCCACCAGCGAAAGGCGAGCGTCGCTCCCCCCGCAGCACGGGCCTCCGAGGGAGCGATGGTGTCACCGCGCAGACGCGAGAGTCCTCACCTCCCACGTCCGCGTGGCTGCCGGCCGTCACTCACAGAGGAGGCTCTGCGCACACGTCATCGCTAGCCCGTCAACAGGACAGCGAAGCCCTGAACGGACTCAGGAGGGGGGGCAGGGAGCATCCCAGAGGGAACAGCTGAGAGAGGGGCTGGGTCCCGCGTGCACACCGCAGGGCAGACGGCCGGGGCAGCGTCCACGCGGGGTCTCCCCACGCGTCCTTCAGCAGCCGTGTCATCAGAGACCACCTCACCACAGGGGGACCTCGCCACCGCCCGTGACGGAAAGATGCGCTGCGACAGAAACAAACGTCGGGAACCAGAAAAGCCGACTGAAGCAGTTCCGGCACC
>NW_028090484.1:0-1505 GCF_014824575.4 Sturnira hondurensis | reverse complement strand
TACCATGCTGTTGTCTGGGTCTATGAGTTTTTTAAAATTTGTTTTGGTTTTTTTTGAGTTTTTTTTATTTTGTTTGGGATTGGGACCTTATCTGGCTTCACCTCAACCAGTTCTTTTCTTGCTATCAATTTTATTTCCATGTCAGGGAACTGAACCTAGAACTTTCCTGACCCGTGCTTTGGACACTGAGCTAAAACTGGTAACTGCTACCTTCCCTCACTTCAGAAGTGCCACTGTATGTAGTGCCCTGGTTCATGTGAGATCAGTCATACATGCTATCCCACATCAAGCTAAGGTTCACTGAGCATCCTCTAAATGTGTCAAAATGAACTTCTGCTTTTTCTAAAGAGGGTCCATCCTGTTCAATGTTCCCAAAGCCTGTCTGATCTTGTCAGACTGGGAGCTTTAGATTTTATCTTGCTAGGGCCCTGGAGAAGCTCTATTATATGAGTGCTATCACTTCTCTGCTAAACTGGAACAATAGCACTTGTGGTCTCCAGGAGTTCTTCCTTTCCTTTATGCATAAACTCTCCACCTCACTTTCACAGTATCTGTGCTATTGATTAATTGGATAACACCGTATTTTCCGCCAGCTTTCTTTCCCCAAGAGCTAAATCCTTGGTGATATACTGAAACTCTGGTGTGTGGCTTTGGTTTAAGAAAAAAAGTAGATAAACCTCCAGTCCAACCTGGGGTCAGGTATATTGTAAAATTTAATAAAGGGACTCTTAGGTTTTTCTTTTTACCAGTTTCTTTAAGCAAATATGACAGATACAGCACGAGAACAAATAATCATTATAAATTTTATGTTTCTATGAGTACAAATAAAGCCTTTTCAAATTCCTAGACCCTTCTGGTCAATCCCATCTGAGGCTAAATGGTTCAGGGAAACGGCTGCAATTACATTTAAGTCTCAAATTTTAAGCAGAGATTAATTGCTTATTTAATCTAAAGCTTCCAAATGAAATAAAACCATTGGGTGGAATGAGTTAATGGTACAATTGTAAAAGATCATAAAATTTAGTATGCATAATAATTACCCCGAATGTTTTTTGATAAGCCAAATTTCATGATCCAGCCCCCAAATCCTGAGACAGCAGCTTGGAGCGGGACCGGGAGTCTGCCTATTTCACAAGCACCTTGGGAGATCTGATGCAGTCGGGTTCCACTCAAAAGTGTGCTGAAGCATATGCGGATGGCCGAGGAAGACAATCGTTGCCCTAGGGCATGGACTTTGGAAGGGAGGGGGTTGTTTTTTAAGCTCTGGCCGGCACCCATGTTTTCTGGTTTGAGTTCAGGGGGAAGTGGAAATGAAAAGATGAAAACAGAAATAGTGGCTTTCACACTAAAATATTTGGAGAAAATTTTAAGCCCTGCAGCTTAACATTCGAGATAATTGTGATGGAATACAGTACAAAGCTATCTGAGAGGTGAGAAGGACGAGACTCCATATCAGCAAGCAGCCTCCATGCCTTGTGGCCTTGGCACAGTTGACTCCAGCAGCA
>NW_028090483.1:0-1805 GCF_014824575.4 Sturnira hondurensis | reverse complement strand
CACTACCTTTCACCTGGAGTCGTCTGAGTGGCATTGATCAAAACTAGTGTGTTATACCCGGCCCAGTGTGGCTCAGGTGGCTGTCCTCCCATAAAGCAAAAGGTCGTGGGTTCGATTCCTGGTCAGGGCACATACCTGGGTTTTGGGTTTTGTCCCTGGTTGGGAAGCATACAAGAGGCAACTGATTGATGTGTCTCTCCCCCTCTTTCTCCCTCCCTCCCCATCTCTAAAAATAAATAAATAAACTCTTAAAAAAAAGAAAGGAATCCCATGCAGAGTTACAGTCACACGCTCACACCCCGGACACAGAGAAACACACACCTGATGTTAACGGAGGGGTTTACACACCCAGACACTATAAAACCTTTCCCGTAATGCTAACAATGAACTTGTCTGACTTCCCTGTGGACATAGGGCGCCATTCCCATGCACGTCTATCCTCCCTCCGTGATGGTGTGTGGGGAGTGGTGAGCCCATTGCCCACCGGTGCCTGTGGTGACCAAGAGGCACCCTCAGCCGTGACCTGCTGGTCGCTCGACTGGTTCTGAATGCCTGTCACCTCTCCATGACCCCATCAATGTGAGTTCATTAAATGCTTCTTATTTATCACCTGGAACTTCCAGGAAGGGTTTCCTCCTCCAGAAAGGATCCGTCCCCACCACCTTCTCTCCACTTCAGGAGTTCTCACGGATTGCCTGGATTCCCAGGTTCCCACCTGTTCACTTCCCCTTGAATGGGTGTATTCAAACCAAAGAGTGGAATTAAAATATAATACACTTTTTCTAGGCTGGTGTAGCTCAGTGGGCTGAATGCCAGCCTGCAAACCGAAGGGTTGCTGGTTCGATTCCCAGTCAGGGCATGTACCTGGGTTGCAGGCCTGGTGCCCAGGAGGGGTTGCATGAGACAACCACACATTAATGTTCCTCTCCCTCTCTTTCCCTCTCCCTTCCCCTTTCTCTAAAAGTAAGGAAATAAAACCTTAAAAAATAAAAACTGTAAAATAAAATAATAAACATAAAATAAAACGTATTCTGAGAGGAAAATACAGCTCCCAATTAGAAAGCCTCCCGTTCATATTTTGTGGGAATTTTGCAGATCACTAACTCCACCGATTTCTCAAAGTAGGTTAGCCTGCGAAAAAGAGCCCAGAGAATTCAGGTTTCTTGCTTGCTAATGAGGCTTATGAGTAATAACTGTGGTTCTCAGTTCAGAAGTCATCAGCCAGATCGGCCTACAGCAACAATCAATGTGAAGAGAGGGGCAGAAAATGCACAAGAACGAAGGCAAAAATTTTAGCAACATTTTCTCACTCTGACCCTGAGTCCGCACGCCACCATTTTTTTTCATCTCCTACCCGGGGACCCCAACCTGTTTCTTCTAATCAAGTTTTATGCTACGAATTGTTTTTTAGATCCTTAAAGAAACTCCACTGAAGGAGTAGAATCTTTCCACTTGCAAGCCTCAAAGCACAACCTTACTAGGTTTTTTTTTTTTTTTAAGTCTATAAATAGGAATGGCTCTCCCCAAGGACATGTTTACAATTACTGATATTGTGTGCATCCCTGCGGGATGGTGCCCATCACGCTGCTTTGCAGAGATTTATTTATTATCTGTGACACCATTCACAGTGTCCACTCCACAGCAGCAGGGACCAGACCTTTTTCTTCATTTTTTAAAACTCCTTTCTACCTTCCTAACGTGTGCTCGCGAGCTTAGCAGCCCCACCGTTAACCAGAGGCTTGTTGGAAAGGCCAACTCTTGGGCGCTCTCTCAAGCCTGCGTGTACAACGAGCTTCCGGGCAGTT
>NW_028090482.1:0-2299 GCF_014824575.4 Sturnira hondurensis | reverse complement strand
AATTGGTCTATTCAGGCTTTCTACTTCTTCTTCATTGAGTTTTGGAATAATAGTTTTCTCTATATTTGTCCATTTCGCCCAGGTTTTAAAATTTCTTGGCATACAGTTCTTCATAGTAATTCCTTACAACCCCTTCTATTTCTGTGGTATCAGTTGTAATTTCTTCTCTTTAATTTCTGATTGTGTTTGTTTGTGTCCTCTCTATTTTTTTCTAAATGAGCCTACATAAAGGCTATTCTATTTTGTTTATCTTTTCAAAAAACATACTCTTTGATTCATTGATCCTCAGAATTGTGCTTTTAGTCTCTATGCCATTTAATTCTCCTCTGATCTTGGTTATTTCCTTCCTTCTACTTGCTCTGGGCTGTCTTTGTTGTTGTTATTCGAGTTCTTGCAGGTGTAGGGTTAGGTTATTTGTTTGAAGTGTATCTGTCTTCTTTAGGTAAGCCTGTATTGCTATGAACTTCCCTCTCAAGACTGCCTACTCCATGTCCCATAAGTTTTCGGTTGTTGTGAGTTCATTTTCTTTTGTTTCCAGAAACTATTTGATTTCTTCCCTAATTTCGATATTGACCCATTCGTTCTTTAATAGCATACCATTCAGTCTCTATGATTTTGGGTATTTTGGGTTTTTTCCTTTGGGGTTGGTTTCCAATTTCAGTCCCTTGTGGTCAGAGAAAATAATTCGTATTATTTCAATTTTCTTGAATTTGTTGAGGCTCATTTTGTGTCCTATCACGTGATCTATCTTTGAAAATGTTCCATGTGCATTTTAAAGAATTTGTATTTAGCTTCTTTGGGGTGAAGGGCTCTATATATATCCGTCAAGTCCATTTCATCTGGGGTTTTATTTAGAGCAGCTATATCTTTGCTGATATTTTGTTTGGAAGATCTGTTCATTTTTGACAGTGGGTGTTAAAATCCCCTAATGTAATTGTGTGGCTGTCAATGTCTTTCTTGAAGTCTTCTAGGATTTTTCTTATATATTTGAGTGCTCCTATGTTGGGTGCATATATATTTATGGTATTCATGTCTTCTTGGTGCATTCTTCCCTTGAGTATTTTGAAGTGACCTTCTGGATCTCTCTTTATGACCCTTTTCTTGAAGTCTATTTTGTCTGATATTAGAATTGCTACTCGGGCTTTTTTTCTTGACCATTTGCTTGGAAAATTTGTTCCCATCCTTTCACTTTTAGTCTGTGATGGTCTTTTGTCCTGAGGTGGGTCTCCTGTAGGCAGCATATGTGTGGTTGCGCTTTCTTATCCATTCAGCTATTCTATGTCTTTAGATTGGAGCATTTAATCCATTTACATTTCAGGTTATTATTGATAGGTACTTATTCATTGTCATTTTTGTACCAGAGTTCCTCTCTGTCTCTCTCTTTTCCTTCCTTTCCTTAAAGCACTCCTTTTAGTATTTCTTGTAGAGCTGGTTTTGTGGAGGTATATCTTTTAGATGTTTTTTTTTTTCTTGGAAGCTCTTTATTTGGCCTTCTATCCTTATTGAGAGCTTTGCCTGGTAAAGTAGCCTTGGTTGTAGGCCTGTGGTTCTCATTACTTGGAATATTTCTTGCTATNAAATCAGCGGCTAACCTTATTGGGCCTCCCCTGTATTCTTCTTCCTTTTCCTCCCTTGCTGCCTTTAAAATTCTGTCTTTGTCTTGGATTTTTTGGTACTTTAATGATGATATGTCTTGAAGTGGGCCTCTTTGGGTTCCTCTTGATTGGGACTCTGTGTGATTCCTGGATTTGTGTGACTTTTTCTCTCATCAAATTAGGGGAGTTTTTCATAATTACTTTTAAAAGTAGATTTTTTATCCCTTGTTCTCCTTCTTCTTCTCCTGGTATCCCTCTTATTCTGATATTATTACGTTTTATATTTTCTTGTGTTTCTCTTCATCCCTCTTCATTCTTTCTGAGCCTTTTTTTCTTGCTCTTTCTGTGAGTTTTTTTTTTCCTACTACTTTGTCCTCCAGCTCGCTGATCCAATCTTCTGCTTCATTGATTCTGCTTTTGATTCCTTCTACTGTGTTCTTCAGGTCAGAAATTGTATTCTTCATTTTCTCTTGTCCTTTATTGATATTTTTTTCTTTTTCATGTTGATATAGTTTACGGTGAGTTCACTGTAGCTCCACTGTAGTTTCTGGTAGCTCATTGTGAGCTCTTTGAATTTCTTGATAACCAGTGCTTTGAATTCAATATCTGATAGTTGACTTGCCTCTATTTAATCTAACATTATTTCTGAGACTTCCATGTTTTTTTTTTTCATTTGGGGATTGTTTCTTTGTCTTCCTGTTTTT
>NW_028090481.1:0-547 GCF_014824575.4 Sturnira hondurensis | reverse complement strand
AGCATCCTGATAAACAGTGTCTTGACTTGTGCTTCTGAGAGGCTGGCAATTTCTTGGTCGCTGAGAGTTATCGGCTCTGGGACTTTGAGTTCTTGTTGCACCATCTTTTGGGCTGTTCTGTAGCAGGATCAGAGCCCTAAAGTGTTCACTAGAACAGGGCAACTCAGTCGCTGGGTTGTGACGCTGTATGTGGGGGTGGGGTCAAAGAGAAGCAATGGCGTCCCGTCTGCCGTCTCCTGCTGCGGCCCCCACAGGTGTGGCAGCTGCCACCGTCACGTTTCGTCCCACTGCACGAGAGTGTGCCACCGCCGTCAGCCCTCGCCCCCTGGGGCCTGTGTGGTCCGTCTCACTGTGCGCGAATGTGTGACCCAGGTCAGTCTGGGCTGCCTGCGCGCCTGGGTCGGGGGATCTGCCCGACCGAGCCCCGCTGCTGGCTCCGACCCTCTTACTGTCCCGGTTGAACAGTTAGTGGTTGTCGGACTTCTGTATAATTCAGTTTTCTGTTTTGTGGCTGTGTCTTTTGTTCTCCAAACCTTTGTTGTATTCA
>NW_028090480.1:0-668 GCF_014824575.4 Sturnira hondurensis | reverse complement strand
ATCTAGAGTGTCATTTAATGCTGCAATATCTTTGTTGATATTTTGTTTGGAAATCTGTCTAGTTTTGACAGTGGGGTGTTAAAATCCCCTACTATAATTGTGTTGCTGTCAATATCGTTTTTCAGGTCCTCTAGGATTTTCTTTATATATTTGGGTGCTCCTATGTTGGGTGCATATATATTTATGATGTTAATGACTTCTTGCTGGATTCTTCCCTTGAGCAATATGAAGTGACCTTCTGGGTCTCTCTTTATGGCCCTGTTTTTGAAGTCTATTTTGTCTGATATGAGAATTGCTACCCCGGCTTTTTTTTTCTTGTCCATTTGCTTGGAAAATTTGTTTCCATCCTTTCACCTTTAGTCTGTGATGGTCTTTTGACCTGAGGTGGGTGTCTTGTAGGCAGCATATGTGTGGGTCATGCTTTCTTACCCATTCAGCTATTCTGTGTCTTTTAATTGGTTCATTTAATCCATTTACATTTAAGGTTATTATTCAAATATACTTATTCATTGCCATTTATGTACCTGTGTTCCTCTCTGTCTCTCTTTTCTCCTTCCTTTCCGTAAAGCAGCCCTTTTAGTAATTCCTGTAGAGCTGGTTTGGTGGAAGCGTATTCTTTTAGACTTCTTTTGTCTTGGAAGCTCTTTATTTGGCCGTTTATCTTGATT
>NW_028090479.1:0-573 GCF_014824575.4 Sturnira hondurensis | reverse complement strand
TCTATGTGATATACAGTATAGAAGTGATTTTTCAACATAAAGATGAATATTTTAATTGTTGGTGGGAATGCAGACTGACACAGTCACTGTGGAAAACAGTATGAAATTTCCCCCCAAACTAAAAATGTGATTATCTTTTGATGCAGCAATTCCACTGCTGGGATTTTACCCTAAGAATCCTGAAACACTAAATCAAAAGGACATGTGCACCCCAATGTTCATATCAGCATAATTTACAATGGCCAAGTGCTGGATGCAGCCTAGGTGCCCATCACTAAATGAGTCAATCAAAAGACTGAGATACATTTACACAATGGAATACTACACAGCAAAAAGACAGAAGGAGCTCCTATCCTTCGTGACAGCATGGATGGAACTGGAAAACATTATGCTAAGTGAAATAAGCCAGGTGGTGAAAGACAAATACCATATGATCTCATGTGTAAGTGGACCCTAATCAACAAAACAAACAAGCAAGCAAAATATAACCAGAGACATTGAAATTAAGAACAAATTGACAGTAATGGATGGGGAGGTGGGGGGGATAATAGGGAAAAAAGAAGAAGGGCCATC
>NW_028090478.1:0-617 GCF_014824575.4 Sturnira hondurensis | reverse complement strand
AAACAAACAAACAAAGGGCAAGAGAAGTGAGGAAAAAGCAATAAGTTTGGGGGTGAAATGAAGAAGGACTAAAATAGGAAAAAAAGAAAGGAGAGGAACAGAGTACTGAAAGATACAGCAACAATAAAATTAAAAAATATATACGATTACTGGAAAAAGTTTAAAAATAAAAGTAAAAAAAACCAAAAAACTCCTTCCTTGTTTTTTTCAAACTGTCCAATCTGGTTTTTCTGGTTTCGGTGGGATCCCTCTGTGGGCTGGGTTGTAGGCCCAGGCGCACACCCACCCACCAGCCAGGCTACCAGACTGGGGTGCAGGCCCCTGCCCACCTGACAGGCTGCCTGGGTCCCACAGGATCTGGTACTGGTCCTTCCCAGTCCTGTGGCTGGGTGAGAAGCAAGTCAACCTGTCTTCACAGGAGAACACCTCAGTCCACTTTCCAGTAAAAACTTCTCCAGAAAGCGTGCCTCTCAGCCCAGCCCAATCCCTGACCTAACTGGTCAGGACAATGCTCCTCTCAAATTTCCTGGGCTGGCAGGCTGGTGGGCTGGCAACCACAGAGATCGCAACTGCACATGGCCCCCTGTCCTTGCCACCCTCCCTGCACACCTAGGCAG
>NW_028090477.1:0-1367 GCF_014824575.4 Sturnira hondurensis | reverse complement strand
TGTGCCCTCTTCACTTCTTTGAGACTAAAAGATGAAAAGTGGGCTCGGAAAACGAGCCTTGGAAAAGTAAAGGAGCCTTTCTCACACTGCAGGAAAGAGAGAACTCGGTAACCTTGCCGGGTGGTCTGTTTTGCCAAATGGGTTTCTGGATTTTAATGTGAAAAACAGCCTCCTCCTGTGCCCTGCAGAGGTCTTTGGTGCCAAAATATGAAAACTGGGCTTGAAAACTGTCCTGGGAAAACTGGAACAGTTTTCCCAGGCCAGTTTTCAAGCCCAGATCCATCTCAGAAAGAGCCTTGCTCACTGAGAAGTTCAGAAAACACTCGGGAGCATTAGAGGACGGCAGGAGGATTTTGTGGAATTGGTTCAAGTGCTTAATATGAAAAAATAGCCTTCTCCAGTGGCCCGTTCAGTTTTGAGAGACTAAAATATGAAAACTGGGCTTGCAAAAAGACTGGAAAATGTAAAGGAGCCCTGCTCATTCACCAGTTAAGAAGAAGCTGAGGAGCCGCGTTGGGGTTTTTTTTTGCCTGCTGGATTTCTGGTGGGTCAGAAGGGAAATGGCCTTCTCCAGTGCCACGATTAAGTTCTTTGAGGGTAAAATAAAACACGGGGCCTAAGAAACCAGCATGGAAAAGTAAAGGGGGCTTTCTGACACTGCTGTTTCGTGCCACTGGGCGAGGAGCAGAGCCTCAGGTGGTTCACAGGGCCGGGCCACTCAGAGTCGCTGGGTAATGACGCTCGCCGTGTGTNAGAGGACGGCAGGAGGATTTTGTGGAATTGGTTCAAGTGCTTAATATGAAAAAATAGCCTTCTCCAGTGGCCCGTTCAGTTTTGAGAGACTAAAATATGAAAACCGGGCTTGCAAAAAGACTGGAAAATGTAAAGGAGCCCTGCTCATTCACCAGTTAAGAAGAAGCTGAGGAGCCGCGCTGGGCGTTTTTTTTGCCTGCTGGATTTCTGGTGGGTCAGAAGGGAAATGGCCTTCTCCAGTGCCACGATTAAGTTCTTTGAGGGTAAAATAAAACACGGGGCCTAGGAAACCAGCATGGAAAAGTAAAGGGGGCTTTCTGACTCTGCTGTTTCGTGCCACTGGGCGAGGAGCAGAGCCTCAGGTGGTTCACCAGGGCCGGGCCACTCAGAGTCGCTGGGTAATGACGCTCGCTGTGTGTGGAGGTGGGGTCAGAGCAGGGAAATGGCGGCGCCATTGCTGCCGCTTGCTGCAGGAACCCACGGGGTCCCGGTCCGATCGCCCACTCCCTCGCTGGTCTATCCGCGCACAAAGGCGGGACCACGGTCGGGACCCGCAGCCCTGCTCTCTGGCTGTCTCCCCCCGCTTCTCGCTTGGACGCTCGCTCGCTCACTCA
>NW_028090476.1:0-3163 GCF_014824575.4 Sturnira hondurensis | reverse complement strand
ACTGACCTCCCCATCCCACCCCAAACAGAAATACTCAACTCATGGCCTACATATATTTGGATTTTTTAAGCTATTAAGACTAGTGAAACCGAAGGAAATAAGGAGCGAACTGAGGTGGCTTCAACATTACAGACCTACTAAAATAAACCTAAAAATTTATTATTTTCCTCATTATATGAAAATAAACCCCAGCTAGTGAATGTGTCCAATGTTTCCTTGCTTACTGTTGAGAAATTTACTGTTTTGGTACTTCATGGTGGTCTGGCATGCTTTCACCAGAAAAATGAAAATATGCACTCTACTGAGAGCATTCTCATTTTCCTTAAGGCATAAATTCAATGTCTTTTATTCTAGGAAGTATTGTCGTTCCATCCTTAGGCTCTGCAATAATCAGATTGGGATGAATTCACCTATGCAATAGGCTACAACTAAAGGGCTTGGCACTGGAGATTTCATAACATATATTTGACCCATTATTTTAGATCTTACCAATTAAAGTTTTCTGCATACTCTCTGAAACTGCCTCTTACCTGTAGAACAGCAAATGCACATTCAGGTACATTAGGAATATAGTTTATTTAGATTGCTTATATCAACCTATTCAACTCTGATAAAACCCACAGGAGATGCCCCAGGGGGAATACGCCCAATTATCTTCTGGCTTGAAATAACAACATGATAATTTATCCAATAACAAAAAGTAAGCAGCTCTGGAGTAATGTACTACATGTTGATATTTAGAAAATGGATAAAGATATTTGGTTTTTTTGATCCACTAATAGATATGCACACAAACAGTAAACATGCATGGGCAAACCTAGGACCAACATAGAACATTTTAACATAGGTTGACAGGAAGGCCCAGTAAAGTTTTCATTTTTCTTCAGTTTTCCAGGAACACCCCACCTTTACCCAGGCTCAATCAGAGTGGTTGTCATAATGGGATAGGACAGACTGACCTGGTGTGAGAGGTCCCTGAGGATCTCTGAAGCAGGGGGCTCATCCGCCTGTTAAGAAGGACGCTGCTTCACCTGGAGGGAAAAAGTGCTGAGAAGAATGTCAGTTAGAGGGCAGGTGCAGCAAGAAGGGGAGGTTTCATCAGGGAGGGAGCTTCTGGAACATGTAGAACAGAGAAAGTTGTTGTATATCTTCTTGGAGATAGGTCTGTTCAGGCCTTCTGCCCATTTTCAAATTGGATTGCTTGTTTGGGCTTGAGTTAAATAAGTTATTTATGTATTTTGGATTTAACCCTTTATTGCTGCTGTTGTTTGCCAGTATCTTCTCCCATTTCGAGGGTCGCTTTTGTTTTTTCTTGGCAATTTTTTGTTGCTGTGCAGAATGTTTTTAGTTTCATGCAGTCTTATTGACTTATTTTATGTCTTTTCTTCCCTTACTGTTGGGGTCAACTTCCTAAAATACTCCATAAGCCCAAGGCCCATAAATTCAGTGCCTCTCTTTCCTTCTGTGCAATTTATTGCTTCAAGTTTTATACTAAGGTCTTTGATGCATTTCAATGTAAAACAGCATGTTAACAAACTAAAGCATGTAAATCATATGATCATATTCAGAGAGGCGTCAAAAAGTATTTAACAAGATACAACATCCATTTATAATTAAACACTTAATAAAATGGCTATGAAATGAAAGTACCTCAACATCATAAAGGCCTTATAGGACAAACCCTCGGCTCATATCCTACTCAATGGTGAAAAACTGAGAGCTTTACCTGTAAGATCAGGAACAAGACAAGGACATCCACTCTCAGCACTCTTATTCCATGTAGGATTGGGAGTCCTCACCACAACAATCAGGTGAGAGAGAGAAAGGAAAAGCATCCAAACTGGAATGAAGAAGTAAAATTGTCACTTTTTGCACATCACAGGATTCTTTATAAAGAAATCCTGAAAGACTCCACCAAAAAAGCATAGACACAATAAATGAAGAACAAAGTTGGGGGATACAAAAATGTAAAAAAATCCATTGCATTCCTATATAGTAACAATGAAATTTCATAAAAAGGAATAGAAAGAGTAGATCCATTTGCAATTGTAAAAAATGAAAGTTTCTTTGGAATAAATTTAACAAAGAATATGAGGTACATATACACTAAAAATTACAAAGCACTATTAAGAGAGATGTAAAAAGACGCAAAGAAATGGAAAGATACTGAATTAACAGTTAAAATATCCATGTTACCCAAAGTAATATACAGATTTAATGCAATCCCCATCAAAATCTCAATTACACTTTTTACAGACATACAATAAAAAAGAAGTCATAACACTTGTACCAAACAACAAAGTACCCCTAACAGGCAGAGAAACGCTTATATACAGGTGCAAAGTCGAAGGTAGCATGTGGTGAGTTATTAACCAAAGAATGTTTATGCACAACCCATGGGCCTGGACAACAATATGGACATTGACTCAGGGAGAAGAAAGGGTGGATTTGGGTGGAGAAGGGAAAGGGGAAAAAGCAGGAACTCCTGTAATATTAACAATAAAATACAAATGAACCTTCTTTAAAAAAGCATGGAATTGGCAGAAAAACTGATACACAGACTAAAGGAACAGAATGGAGAGCTCAAAATTCAACCCAAATGGGTGTGGGCTAATAATTTTTGCCAAAGGAACCAAAAACATACCAAAATCTCAAGCATTCCATGCAGCAATATGTTCACTGATATGTCCACTAGAGCAAGGGACATAAAGGAAAGAATAAACAAATGGGACTTCAGCAAACTAAAATCTTCTCCATGGCTCAATAAAACACCAGCAGAATGAAAAGAGAACCAACCATATCGAAAAATATATTTGCCATTGATACCTTGCACAAAGGTTTGATCTCCAAAATATATATAGAGCTAAAATGACATATCTCCCGGAAGACAAATATTTAATTAAAAAACGGAAAAAAGACCTGAACAAACACTTCTCCAAGAAGGACATGCAGAGGGTCCAGAGGCATAGGCAAGGATTCTCATCAACTCCAGCCATCCGAGAGATGCAGATTGAAACCACAATGATAGCACTTCATGCCAGTCAGAATGGCCATTATAAACAAATCAACAAACAAGTGCTGGCAAGGTTGTGCAGAAAAGGAAACCCTAGTGCACTGTTGGTAGAAATGCAGACTGGTGCAGCCTCTATGGAAAACAATATGG
>NW_028090475.1:0-923 GCF_014824575.4 Sturnira hondurensis | reverse complement strand
CAAGAAGTGTTTGAGTGAGAGCCAGAATTCTGCAGAGGAAATGAGGGGTAAGAACAACTTGGTGATATGGATTGATTTCCTAAGCTACTGTATGGAGGAGGGTGGATGGCATTAGAAACATTGAAGTTTTCTATCTAGTCTCCCAGGAAGAAGTCTGCAGTGGATGTGGAGAAAGTTTTCTCTCTTCCACTTCTTAGTTTCTAGAGTGGTAGTTGGACACGTTTTTAAATTGGAACGCACAGCACCCCCAAATGCCTGTTAGAAAATGAGGGTACATGTATTCCACACAAAAGGAAATTTTCAGTTCTGCCTGTCTTCCCAAAGTGCTGTTGTCTGTCCCCAGTGTGCTTTTCAGTGACACTCAGACGGCTTGTCTCCTCACTCTTCCCCTGATAGTGCAAATTTTGTACCTGAAGTGTATGTTGTCCCAGCCCTTAAGACCATCGGTTTGTGCTGACTTACTTCATTGAATGATTTTTGTCTTTACTGTCGAGCCACAGCATCATGCTATATACACCAAAAGAATCTGCTGTTCGTTACCCATTTTTAGGTGTAGCATAGGTCTTCTCGTTACATTTATTTTCTCAGCTTGGGTATGTGCACATCCAGGATTTCTCTCAACCTGACATTGTGGATGATGGAATGATGGGCCCCACTTGTCTGTGACTGTTTTCTTTTTAAAATTCTCATGTCCCCAAGATAGATTTGAATCTTTCCACCACAGTAGGTAGAAATGTCAGTCTTCCCTGAAAGAAAGCCAGAAGAAAAGTGAAACGCTTGGGCACTTTCCAGTGTTGGCCACTAGGGTCATTGTTTCAGGTCCCCATAAGCAGAGGAGACTGATAGCCCTTGTGGCCTGTGGAGAGCCATTACTCAGTAGGTGGACTGAGATTTGTGGGTTTAAACAGGAGTTGGGTTCCACT
>NW_028090474.1:0-819 GCF_014824575.4 Sturnira hondurensis | reverse complement strand
GAAATGTGCATCCAAATGAAACAGGATGAAGGTCAAATTTGAGAGACGCAGAAGAAGCATTGGGAAAGAAGTGAGCTCTTTTCCCAAGCGGCCGGATGGGTTTGGGGATCAGCGAATGCCCACATTTTCGACTCCACAGAAAATAAAAACATCCGAAGGCCATCTTTGTCAATCTCAGGTGGACAATGAGCTCTGTGTATCTAGTTAACGATAAACGTGTCGTGAGGAAAACTTGTAGAAGCGTATTACGTACGTACCACCTCCTGGGCCGGCGCGCGGGTCGGCCAATACGTCGTGGGCGGGATTTCTGGTTCCACGTGGGGTTGGCCGCCCCATCCTTCCCTCCAGGGGACGCTGTGGCAATGAGAGTCCAGTACTAGCAGGTAAATGGCAACTCCAGGCTGGGGTCCAAAGAAGAGAGGGTACCACCAGCCTCTCCGAACATTTGTGAATAGGAAGGAGCCCGTACGAGCCGACCCATGTCCCTACACATCCCCAGCTATGGTGTGAGTGCCAATGGCCAAAAACCAAATAGCAGTTGCTGATTAAACACCTACACCTCCGGGAGTAAGGTCACCCCTGTACCCACACAGGATATTAGTTCTGGGCGGGGGGGGGGGGCANGGTGGGGGGGGGGGGGGGGGGCACGGATCCTTGCGTCCCTGGGCTTTGCTCCACAATCTCCTGCGTTCGCATAGCAGATGATCCATAAGCCCATGTGGAAGGAATGAATCGTACACAATTTCCCATCCAGCAGTCCGTTCTACCAGGAACCCGTGCAGGTTGAGTTGAGAGGGACCGCAACACGCACACCCCCCG
>NW_028090473.1:0-928 GCF_014824575.4 Sturnira hondurensis | reverse complement strand
ATCCATATGACTCTTTAGCACGAGTGAATGACAAATCTTATTTTGTCATCCTTATCTTGTAAAGTTTCTAAAACTGGTAAAAGCCTAAGTGCAAGGTCGCTGAGCAAGTCAGAGTAGACAGAAAAACTGCCATTCAGCGTCCACCTAAGCATCACACCTAGACCTGTCTGGTCTAGGTCCTTTCCACGTCCATAGGAATGCTAATTGTTAAGGGATGATGAAAAAAAACAAACGAAACAGAACCCCCACACACTTCACGACTAGCCTTTTACCAAGCACATTACTATTAGCTTCTGCTGGAAAACAGAAGGCCTCTCAGCGCTCCCAGGCATCCGCCCCTCCCTTGCGACTTTACCTGCTTTTACTTGGCCTACAGGTAGAGGAGCTGCTCCCTGCTGGCCACGTGAATCAGCCCTGGAGGTGAGCTGCGGCCTTTGCAAACCGCTGGGTCAGGCTCCTGGAGGCCTCGGTCTCTGGACTTCAATGAATCCACATCCCCCGACGCCCCCGCAGCTCAGCTCCCCACCATTGTCCCCCGTGGCCGTCCCTGCGGACAGGAATGGAGAGGCCATGTGTCCTTGCCCAGGACGAACCTTTCTGTGGTGCTGTCCACTTCAGGTAGGCGTGACCCGCTCCCGGCTGGGCCCACCGGACTGGTTCCAGTCTGAGCTGGGGTCAGGCTCCAACTGGCTCACTCACCGCTCCCCTCCCTAACTCCACCTCCCTCCCATTCTCCTCCCAGGCGTAGGAGGGACTCTCTGCTACCCGCCCCTGATCTCCTGGGTCGACCAGCTCTCCTCCACCTTCTTGGGGATAACGGTGGGGTCAGGCTGACCTGGGAACTAGGAGGCCGGCTGGGGGTCCCAGGGAGCAGATGCTAGCAGCAGCTCGCGCCAGAGCCCGCGCGGCTATGCTCTGCGCCGTTGCG
>NW_028090472.1:0-1254 GCF_014824575.4 Sturnira hondurensis | reverse complement strand
TGAAAAAGGCCAAGAATGGCCCCCAAAACCCCATCCGAGATCTGGTAAATATAGCATTTAAGGTTTTCAGTAACTGGGAAGCAGAGGCTGAGGCTGCCCACCAGGCTCGCCTACAGCGAAAGGTAGCCCTACAAACCCAGGCCATACTAGCTGCCCTGTGGCTGGTGGCAAACACCAGCACGGGGGTGAAGCCTAAGTCCGGGCCAAAGAACACCCCACCAGGGGACCTGTTTCAAGTGTGGCAAAAAAGGGCACTGGGCTCACCAGTGTCCTCAACCCCGGCCACCAAGGAAGCCTTGCCCCGATTGCCAGCAGCTTGGCCACTGGAGAGATGCCTGTCCCCTTAGAGGCTGGTCCCCTGTGTGTCTCCACACACGGGGGACCAGCTGATCAAGGTGCGGACTCCTCCCTGGCCACTCTGGGACTTCTCGGACTCCTAGGTGACTGAAGCGGCCAGGACTCGAAGACCCCATCACCCTCACCGAGTCCAGGGTAATGCTACAGGTAGCAGGTAAGTCCATCTCTTTCCTAGTGGACATGGGGGCTACCTTCTCTGTTTTACCATCTTTTTCAGGACCTCTTACTCCTTCCCAGATCTCGGTCATGGGGGTTGATGGGACCCCGTCTAGCCCGTGGCAAACCCCCCGGCTGAGATGCAGTCTGGACAGCTTTCCCTTTTCCCATTCATTCTTTGTCATATCCTCCTGCCCTATTCCACTCCTAGGACGGGATGTTCTGCAATTATTAGGCACCACTCTTCAGATCATGCAAACCTAACCCCTATACTATTCTCTCTCACATTCCTCCTAATACAACCCACTTCTCAGTTCTAGACCTCAAAGACGCCTTCTTCACTCTCCCACTACACCCAGAGTCCCAGTTTCTTTTCGCCTTCCCATGGACAGACCCTGACGCTGCTCTATCACAACAGCTCATGTGGACAGTCTTGCCACAGGGGTTCAGAGATAGCCCCCATTTATTTGGTCAGGCTTTAGCTCCCGTGACCTAGGTTCCAGCAAAGTCCTCCAATATGTAGATGACCTCCTTCTCTGCAGCCCCACTTTGCAAGATTCCAGACCACATACTGCAGATCTCCTTAACTTCCTTGGCCCCAAAAGGATACCGAGTCTCCCCTGACAAGGCTCAGTTGTCAAGCCAACAAGGCACCTACTTAGGTCTCACCCTTTCGCCTACCTCACGTTGTCTCACAGTGGACCGCACTCAGCTCCTCTGCAATCTCCAACTACCTACAAC
>NW_028090471.1:0-611 GCF_014824575.4 Sturnira hondurensis | reverse complement strand
CAACGAGCTTTATCCCAATCTGGCTTACAAATTGCTACTGATAAGGTACAAATACCTATCCATTTTCATACTTAGGGTATTCTTTGAAACCCACTTCCTTCTCTCCGCAGAAACTGACCATTGATACTTCTCAATTAAAAACTTTACATGACTTTCAAACCTTTTTAGGAGAACTTAATTGGATTTGTCCCTCTCTTAAATTATCCACGGGCGACTTAAAACCTCTGTTTAATATTCTCTTAGGAGACCCTAATCCTTCATCTCCTAGGTCCATGACTCCAGAGGCAAAGAAGGCTTTACGGTCTGCAGAAATCGCTTTATCAGAAGCTCAACTCACATATTGTGATAGTTCACGACCATGGTCTTTAATCATTCTTCCTACTACCTTGACCCCTGCAGGAGTTTTGTATCAGGATGGCGAATTACAATGGATCCATGGATCGTCTACTCCAAAGAAGGCTTTGAGTTCCTATCCCTTTCTAGTAGCAGAACGCATCCAGCAAGGACGCAAAATCTCTCTCCAAATTTTAGGACATGATCCCACTATTATTGTTATACTTTATACCGCTGAGCAACTCAACTGGCTTCTTAACTTTAATGACATTTTTGCT
>NW_028090470.1:0-988 GCF_014824575.4 Sturnira hondurensis | reverse complement strand
CCTTTCTCTCTAAAAGCAATTAAAAAACTATCCTTGGGTGATGATTAGAAAAAAAGATGTTGTGTAATAGAATTTTGTTATCTGCTCTTTATTTCAATCTGTCAGTAATCAGAGAGGCTTAAGGAGAGGGATAGTAAAGGATAGTGGAGGGGCCATCAAGGATCATGTATGAAAGACACATAGACAAAGCAAAAGGGGGTAGGTTTGAGGGTGGGAGGCAGGAATGGGTGGGGTAGGCATGTGTAGTGGGGTGAAAATAGAGACAAATGTACTTGAACAACAATACAAGAATAAATAAAAAAATTAAAACTAGTGATAAAATTAATAGAATAAAATAACTAAATTTTATTAGAGAAAAATAAAGGAATTTTGTTACTTCAAAAGTGTGTTTCCGAGGACTTCCGCCAAGATGGAGGCATAGCTGGAAACACTGTGCCTTCTCCCAAAACCAAGTTTGCATACAACAAAGGTTTGGAGAACTAAGCCACAACCAAAAACACAGAAAATTGAATTATACGGAAGTCTGACAACAACGAACCGTTAAACAGGGACGAGTAGAGAGGCGGAGTCAGCAGTGGAGCAGGGTTGGGAAGGACAGATCCCCAGACCTAGGCACGCAAGTAGACCCTGTCAGGGTGTGGGGCAGCCTAACCGCGGTGGCACATTTGCACACAGTGAGACGGACCACGCAGGCCCCAGGGGGCGAGGGCTGACAGCAGTGGCACACTTGCATGCAGTGGGATGAAACGCGTGGGCCCGGTGACTGTGGCACCTGTGGCTGAGGCTCAGGAGGCGACAGACAGGATGCCATTGTTCCTCTTTGACCCCGCCCCCACATACAACATCACCACCCAGCGACTCAGTTGCCCTGCTCTGGTGAAGACCTAGGGCTCCGATCCTGCTACGTAACAGACACAAACAGCCCAAAAGATGGCGCAAGAAGAACTCAAAATCCCAGAGCCGATAATTCTCAGCGTCCGAGAAATTG
>NW_028090469.1:0-767 GCF_014824575.4 Sturnira hondurensis | reverse complement strand
AGCTATCATTTAGAATGGAAAGGCAGATAAAGTGCTTCTGAGATAAGGTAAGGTAAAGGAGTTCGTCATCCCCATGCCCTTATTATATGAAATGTTAAAGGGACTTATCTAAGAAAAAAAGAAGATAAAAACCATGTACAGTAAAAAGACTGCAAACTCACAGTTATTAACAACCACACCTAAAACAAAAACAAAAGCAAACAACTAGAACAGGAACCAGAAATGGAGATCAGTGGAGAGATATCAACAAGGGAAATAGGACAGGGAGAGAGGGGGAAAAGAATAAATAGAGGGATACAGAGAATAAATAGCATAGATGGTAGGTAGAAAATAGACAGGGGGGGTAAGAATAGTATGGGAATGTAGAAGCTAAAGAACTTATATGTGTGACCCACAGACATGAACTAAAGGTGGGGGCAATGTGGGTGAGAGGGGGTGTGCAAGGTGGAGGGGTGTGAAGGGTGGGAAATAGGACAACCGTAATAGCATAATCAATAAAATATATCTTTAAAATAAGTCTGATCCTCTCATATGAAACAGGCTGTCAATTGAATGTTGCTTAACTATTTTGGAGTTGAAATTTTCCTATGTCCAAGAGTAATCCATTCCATTTTAAGGCATTTGACTACACTGTATTTTAGTCTTTGACCTTTTAGCTGTATAATTTACCTACCATATGAGATGGCTCATTTTGGGGGACTAACTGGAGTCTACGATGTTGATTCTTATAAGCTGAAAGCAAAGTGGAATTTATATTAAATGGCAGG
>NW_028090468.1:0-592 GCF_014824575.4 Sturnira hondurensis | reverse complement strand
TGCAAGGAACTGGTTTGCAACCCAGGCATGTACCCTGACTGGGAATCGAACCGCGATCGTCTGGTTCACAGGCCCGCGCTCAATCCACTGAGCTACACCAGCCAGGGCCCTCCTCTCTTCCTTTTCTTATTTTTTATTTCTCTTCCTCTCCTCCTTCTCTTCCTTTTCCTCCTTTGTCTTTCTCTCTCTCTCCCTCTCTCCCCCACTTCCTCTCTCCCCACCTTCCCCTTCTTCTCTTACACAAATCCCATCTAGGGTTTTGGCTACACTCGATTCCTTTTACTATAGGGTTCCCCTGAAAAAGACATTTCATTAAATCACTCACGAGAAGGCAAAACTAGCCCCCTTAGTCTGAGGCTAGCCCTGCTGGGCAGCTACGGCTTCATTGCTGTTGGCCCCTCATCTACCCAGTACTATATTGGATTCTGTCCTCTTCCAAGTTACATATCTCTGGATGCAGGACTCTGAAGTAAATCAAACCATCTTCATTAACTTGGAGCAAGACTCCATATGAGTTAATTTTCAACAAAACAGCCAAAACAAGTGCTGTGTTTAGGAGAATCTTGATTTAACTTCAAAGACTTTGATCGAT
>NW_028090467.1:0-535 GCF_014824575.4 Sturnira hondurensis | reverse complement strand
AAAATCATAAAAGAAACAAGGAGACATTCTCTGTAAGTCATGACTAAATTTTTCATTAATATTTGAAAGTAAATGTTCATATATTAGCAATGGATCTGAATCCATGACTGATTTGTAAACAGAAACATTATGCTGATTGGATGAGACAGTATCCTATGCTATCATGTTTCTGATGGGCAGAAATGTCAGAAATGACCCTGAAAGGGCATTGAGATCTTCAGCTTCTCAAATGCTGAGGTTTAGGCTGATAAATCATTTGGGCTGAATATTAAGGCTGAAGCTAAACTTAACAGAAGGTTTTTAAAAAATCTATAAGGTGTTTATATTTGAGAAACAATTTTTCACACAGTAAATCAGCACCCTTAAATGCCATGTATATAAACAATGGTGCTGTGCTGGTGCTCTAAATGACAGGAAGGTGAGGAAAGGGATGTCAGGAAGGTATTTTGTGTAAAGACAGAGAGTTGGCATGAACTTAATGGTGGGGAGAAAGGAAAGAGGGCTCAGACATAGTTCATGCCAGGGCAAAGCATTG
>NW_028090466.1:0-804 GCF_014824575.4 Sturnira hondurensis | reverse complement strand
GAGAGGTGATCTTCCCACACAAGCTGTCTTTAACCAGGCCACTGCCCAGCCTTGTCCCACCCTCAGCTGAGGAGGAAGGGCCAAGGTCAGCTGCCATCTTTGCCTGGGAACCTGCCTCCGCTCCGGTCGCCCCTTGCGGAACCCAAAACAAGGAGTCATACTTTTGCCCAGGGACTTCTTACACCAGAGACTCCTGAGGAAGACTCTGGGTGATGAAAGGGACCTGGATTTGGAGTCTAAAATCCTGGGCCTTAGTCCCGGCTGCATTGTTATCAGCAGGGGTCCTCGGGCAACACACCGAGGTCTCCAGGCCTCCACTAGGAAGTGGCGTGATCATTAGAGGCCTGCACAGAGTCACTCTGAGTGGGAATGGAGCTCACATGTGCGACGCACTTGGCAACTATGCCTTGCTGGCCATGAAACAGACATTTGCAAGCATCTACTTTTTACTAAGTCTTCCTCCCATTATACCACTCACACGATTCTTGTAATTTTCCTGATATTTCAAGTGCAAAAAAAAGTTGAAATGATAGTATAATGAATTATCACATTCCCTCCATATAAACCTAATAATTATTAACATGTTAGTATATTGGCTTTATCTCTCTCTATATGTATGTTTATATGTATGTGTATTGCAGAGCCATTTGATTTCTCTGCATCTCTGTCTCTATTATATATGAATATATGAATACAGTCATGCACTGCTTAACAAGAAGGAGAAGTTCTGAGAAATGTGTCACTAGGTGACTTTGTCATTGTGGGAACATCAGAGTGCACTTACACAGACCTGGGTGGCCTAGC
>NW_028090465.1:0-883 GCF_014824575.4 Sturnira hondurensis | reverse complement strand
CTTTTTCTTTAGGGATGATGCCATTATTGTTCATTTGGCACCTAAAGCACTGTCCCCCTGTCCCCCTGTCCTGTGTTAACCTGAGCTAGAAGCAGTGTCTGCTGTCTCGAACCCTGCCTGCAGAGCGTGTTAAAATGTGGTTTCTCACAGGGGACTGAGTCACTGACTTGGAAGATGAGATAGCAGAAAACACACAATCACAACAGCAAAAAGAAAACAGAATCCAAAAAAATGAAGATAGTTTAAGGAGACTCTGGCACAACTTCAAGCATACAACTATTCACATCATGGGCTGCTGGGAAGGAGACAAGAGTGTGAGGAGTTGAAAACCTCTTTGAAAAAATAATACTGGAAAACATCCCTAAGCTGGTAAAGAAAATAGACATACAAGTCCAGGAAGCGCAGAGTCCCAAATAAAATCAACCCAAAGAGGCCCACACTAAGAAATATCATAATTAAAAAGCCAAAGGCTAAAGGCAAAGACAGAATTTTAGGAGCAATAAGATAAAAGCGATTATGTACCTAGTATAAGGGACCACCCATAAGACACTTTGCTCATTTCCTAAAAGAAATGTTGCAGTCTAGGAGTGATTATCAAGAAATAGTCAAAGTGATGAAAAGCAAGGACCTATGACCAAGATTTCCTACCCAGCACAGCTATCATTTAGAATCAGAGGACAGATAAAGAGATTCATAGACAAGAGAGAATTAAAGGAGTTCATCAGTGTCAAACCAGTAGTGCAAGAAATGCTGCCCTGGTTGGTATGGCTAAGCGGTTGTAGTATCCTCCCTTTCAGTATAAACTGAAAGGTCACTGGTTCATTTCCAGTAAGGGCACCTGGCTAGGTTGTGGGTTTGGCCCCCAGTCAGGGCATGTATGAGA
>NW_028090464.1:0-825 GCF_014824575.4 Sturnira hondurensis | reverse complement strand
GCTTCAGGAGGCCACACTCCCACCAGACCCTGAGACACTATCCTGCAATGCCCTCATCTGGTTTGAAGAAATCAGCGTGGTGCATCCTGCTCCTCACTCACCCACCCACACACTTATATCCACGTTACACTAAAAGGAATGTGTTCAGCAAGAGGACACAGAGCAGTCTGGGGCTCAGAGAGGAAGGAGTCACGTGTGCAGACCACACCCCTGAGATACCCTAAGAATAGAGCCTCATGGGGATGGGAAGCACAGCGTGGGGAACGTGGTCAGTGATGCTGCCACAGTGGGGATGGGGTCCCGTGGGGACGGGGAATATCACGAGAAACACTCTGTAAAGGACATGATTGCCTAACCACTCTGCTGTGCACGGGAAATCAATACAAAATAGTATTGGAAGTAATTAGATCAGGGCTCATGGAGACTGGAAAATTCAAAATGAGGGTTTGTAAATCCTGTAATGGAGAAAGAACTTCTAAAAAGGGATGAACTGTCATTCGTAATAATGTTATTTTTTATCAATCGTTGTATTAATAATTTTTTAAAATTAGACAAAATTATCTTCAATTCTTGAAAAGTCAAAAGTATTGTGAGCATCACAGTTAGTGGTAAATGAGAACCAGCAGGAGGAACCAAGAACACAAGGCGTGTGGTCCTCACAGGGCTGCTCTCTCATGGCAAAGGCAGGAATAGAGGGCCAAGGCCTGTGCCTGGGGCTGGGAACCCAACAGGAAACCATGATGACAACAGCAAGAACAACCACTGAATGTCTCGACCTGAAAAAATCACCCAAATAGAATTATGACCAGCTATGAACTACCGGGG
>NW_028090463.1:0-734 GCF_014824575.4 Sturnira hondurensis | reverse complement strand
TCTTTAGGTTTCTGTCTGAATCAACGTGCCTTGAATAGTTACTTTTTAAAAAGATTTCATTTATTTTTAGGGAAAAGAGAAGTGAGGGAGAAAGAGAGTGAGAAAAACATTACTGTGTGAGAAATACGTCATTTGATTGCCTCTCACACACCACCAGCTGGGGACCTGGCTTTGGACTACTGCATGTGCCCTGACCAGGAATCAGTGGGCAACCTTTGGGTTCACAGGCTGGCACTTGATCCACTGAGCCATACCAGCCAAGGCAAAGAGTTATTTTTTGTCCCCCAGCACTTTCTTTTTAAAATATTTTTATTGATTATGCGGTTACAGTTGTCCCATTTTCCCACCTTTATTCCCCTCCACCCTGCACACCCCCTCCCACCTGTATCCCCTTTATTTCATGTCCATAGGTCATATATGTAGGTTCTTTGGATTCTACATTTCCTATACTATTCTTAACCTTCTCCTCTCTATTTTCTACCTACCATTTATGCTACTCTTTCTCTCTACCTTTTCCCCCTCTCTCCCCTTCCCACTCCCCTGTTGATAAACCTTCATGTGATCTCCATTTCTGTGGTTCTGTTCCTGTTCTACTTATTTGCTTAGTTTGTTTTTATTTTTGTTTTAGGTTCAGTTGTTAATAACTGTAAGTGTGTTGTCATTTTACCATTCATATTTTGATTCTTTTTTCTTAGATAAGTCCCTTTAACATTTCATATAATAGGGCTTGGTGA
>NW_028090462.1:0-549 GCF_014824575.4 Sturnira hondurensis | reverse complement strand
ACATTAAACAATTAGTGAACTATTAATTATTTAATTACAATTGGGCGCAGAACTACAAAGGATAAATAGAATATTCTTTGAGAGCAACCAATAGGAATTGTGACCTCATTTCAAGTCTCTGAAAGGAAATGATTATTGAATTTGATGTAATTCTAGACAGTCTGTGTGTATGTTGGTGCAGGGGAGGGAGAGGCAATGTAGGAAGGATGTTCCAAGTAGCAGGGGAACAGCTTGCTCAAAGGCCCTGGGAAAGGAAGGAACACCATATACACTAAGGACTGATAGACGTTCAACGTGGCTGGAAAACAGAGTGAAGGAAAGAATGCAGTGTGTGGTGATAAAGCCCGTGATGATGACAGGTCCAGACCATGATAGGCTCAGTAGGTCCTGTTACTGATTTAGGGCTTGCCTTACAAGTTAGGAGAAGCCACAGAATGTGTTAGACAGTAAGTGGCATGGTCAGATACCTGTTCCTTTAACAAAGACCACTCTTGCCCGAGAAAGAATCGAGTCGAGGAGGAGAAGCACAGACACATGGCCCAAGTTATA
>NW_028090461.1:0-1397 GCF_014824575.4 Sturnira hondurensis | reverse complement strand
GAGAAGGACGGCCAGAACTTCATGACACTGTGTCCCGGGTGGGGTCCCAGCGAGGCCAGTGAGCTGGGCAAGGCCACGGGGCCCTGAGCTCAGAACACTCACAGACGCGCCCTGAGTGCCCACAGCCATGGATACCAGCTCCTGAGCTGATGACCCAGTGTCCTGAAAACCATGGGACAGTTTGGGAATTCCAAACTCAAATTATGGAGAATTTCTCACTTCCCACATTAAGTACTGTTATGGTTGCTTGGGGGGGCCTCCTTGTGTAATTGTCCAATAAATCTGTTCTGAGCGTTCACAGTAATTGCCCAATGTTTTGCTTTTTATTTTCTAAAAGATCAACTGCATGTCTCAGGGAGGTTGTAGACAAAATGGAAACACGGGTGTGAGCCACGGACTGAGTGATTTTCTCTGCCATTGGAATCCAGACCTATATTAACAGGTCAGTCAGAGATGTGACCTGGCCAGGTGGCTCAGCTGATTCCAGTGTCCAACCAGGCACCAAAATATCACAGATTCCATTCCCAGTCGGGGCAGGTGCCTGAGGAGCAGAAGGAAGGCAACCAGAGGATGTTTCTCTCTCTCAACCACAGGAGATAGATGTGTGTGTGTGCCGATTCTCTCAGCCACAGAAAAACACATTTGTTTCAAGTGCACATAGGAGGTTCTGAGACCCTAGAGGAAAAGCAGGAGGACTTCAGGAGCAGCTGGATACAGGAGGCTCATGGGTCAGAAAGAGTCCTTATCCTTATGCTCAGTTATAATGTGTGGAGTTTGTGAGGCTTCACTAGCTTTCAGCTTCGAGTGATAACAACTGAAACTGTCAAGGAGAAAGTTCCTCAGGTGCCACAGGGGCGACTCTGCCACAGTCCCCTCTGGGCCTTTGCCTCAGGTTCCTCCCCTTCATCATAGCAGGGTTTCTGTGTGGCTCAGCTACACCACACAGGTTCTCCTTGGAGCAAAACTCCCATATTCTTGCGGGTGGGGGTGTTGGATGGGGCTGCAGGTGCAGCACATGGGCTGATGTGTGCAGTGGGGGACAGAGGGTGGGGTGTGAGCATCGTGGTGGAGGGAGGACACCTCTGAAAGAGACGAGTCAGACACTGGGATGCTCCCTGCAGAAGCCTGTCTGTGAGACCCACTCATCAGAACAGGCGGGAGAGGGCGTCCAAGGGAATTAGCCATGGTCCCCAGTGCAATCTGCCTCTAACGCCCCCTCCAGCCAGCAGAGAACGTGAGGGTAGACATGACCTTCAGGCCACGGAGTGGCTAAAACCTTGGACAGGTGGAAGGTCACCTGTGTAGCACAGCTTGGTTGGTGGCCATGGGTACAGGAGGCAGAGAGCCACCAGAGTGAACTAAGAGGGGGAACGTGGGGAAAGTAAACCCTGGAGACA
>NW_028090460.1:0-574 GCF_014824575.4 Sturnira hondurensis | reverse complement strand
GACAGGACCTGGGCATCTGCATTTTTAAAAAGCCCTATAGAAGTGATTCTAATATGTACCTGGGGTTGGGACGCATAGCTCCAGCGGCAAAGCAGCCTTTTCAAATGCCTAATTGCTTCCCAGTTGGCCTCATGATTGGTGCTCAGGGAGCCACCTAAAGGCAGAATAGCTTCACGTTTTTCTAGAGCAGCCTGCAGAGCCTGGCTGAGTTTGGGGCACTTGATGTCATTAGTGCTGTAGAAGATCACCGAGTCACACCCCGCACGACTCCTGAGTTTGTGTCCCCAGCCCAACCCTCCCTTTTCAGTTCTAGTCTGCATGGCTGTGCTCATTACTAAGCTGTTGTCTCAGCTCTAAACCCACCTTTCTAGACTTGGTCTGTGATGCGGGGCTGTGGCTCTGCAGATGGCAGTTTTCCCTGGCCAGCTGGCTCTGTGAGGCTCTGCTACGAGCGGACAATTCCCTGGCAGCTGAGCAGTTGCTCATTTCCCAGCTTTCCCCCAAGATCCTAGAACTGGCCCCTGGAACTCCCTCAGTTCCACCGTGCCAGCCGGGCTGTGACCCGTGCAGAGGT
>NW_028090459.1:0-591 GCF_014824575.4 Sturnira hondurensis | reverse complement strand
CCAAAATCATGGAGACTGAATGGTATGCTATTAAACAACAAATGGGTAAAGAATGAAATTAGGGAAGAAATCCAAAAGTTTCTGGAAACAAATGAAAATGAACTCACAACAACCCAAAACTTATGGGACACGGCGAAGGCAGTCCTGAGAGGCAAATTCATAGCAATACAGGCTGACAGAAGACAGAAGACATTTCAAAGAAGACAGAAACATTTCAAACAAACAACCTAACCTCATGCCTGCAAGAACTTTAGGAACAACAGAGACAGCCCAGAGCAAGTAGAAGGAAGAAAATAACCAAGATAAGAGCAGAATTGAATGACATAGAGACTAAAAGCACAATTCTAAGGATCAATGAATCCAGGAGTTGGTTTTTTGAAAAGATAAACAAAAGAGACAAGCCTTTAAGTAGGCTCATCAAGAAGAAAGAGGACACAAATAAACCCAATCAGAAATGAAAGAGGAGAGATTACTACTGATACCACAGAAATAGAAGGGATTGTAAGAAATTACTATGCAGAGCTGTATGCCAAGAAATGTGAAAACCTAGGTGAAATGGACAAATTTCTAGAAAAATATAATCTTTCAAAA
>NW_028090458.1:0-703 GCF_014824575.4 Sturnira hondurensis | reverse complement strand
TATTCCTGTTCACCACAAGGTGGCAGGTTCGCTTCCCGCCAGGGGGCGCGCGTGAGGCAACCAATGGGTGTCTCTGCCCTTCCCAGCAGCTCCTTTCCTCCCTCGGTAAAATCATTAAAAACATATCCTCAGGGAAAGATTACAAAAATAAAGATTAGTTTACTAAAGAAAAGAGAGATAAAGCAAACCACCCAGGGAGCCAGGGGTCTTTATCCTGAAAGGTTTCTTTCTAAGACTGTGCCAACCCCATCCTGGGGGGTGTCACCTTGGACGCGAAGCTCTACCAGGGAACCAGAGTCGAAGGGAGGCGGCGCCACTGCCCAGGGTCCTCTGCTCGGTTCCTGGCCCCTGAGGGTGCTGCCCGGTTGAGGGGCGCTCCAGGGTCCTGTTCAGGTGTCATCAGGTCCTAACGCCAGGACTCCAAAGTCCTATCCACCCCCTCAAAATAAAAATCGAGAGAGAGAGAGAAAGAGAGGGGAAGGAAAGCTTTGATGTCATTTTTATTCTGCAAAAAGTAGAATGCTCTCCATCCTTCGAAATACCTACTTGAGGTCTACATGTGGACAGACTCTCTGATCATTTGTGTGCTGACTTTGAAAACAAGCAGCAGTCATGGTCTCTTTTTTCATACGGACTCCACACTCCAGGAAAGAAAAGTCCTTCATCAAATAAGCAAAGAGCTTAATGTAGAGAGCATGCCTGT
>NW_028090457.1:0-609 GCF_014824575.4 Sturnira hondurensis | reverse complement strand
TGAAGATGTAGGTGGAAATTGGGGAGTAATTATTTTTAAATTTTAACAATTTAATTATGATAAATCTTCATACCAATCACTAGTGCAAAATACCAGAAAAATAAGAAAACCATCATTGATGTGAAAAGTCTCATTTTCTTTGTCCATTGATTGCTAACTAAATGAATCTATAAAATTACAACTCCATCCTTGGATTGGTGGATATAATTTTACATAAATCTGCTCAGGCATTACGGTTCTGTGTTATTTTCACCAGCAGCATCTGTGGCTCTGTGGACCTGTGACATAGTTCTAATCAATAATGTAAGAAACAGATCCATCCCTGCTTCATCAGAAGTAAATCTCAGAAGCTTGGTCTCCTCCACTTTCATCCACTTCTGAACATGACCCTTCAGAATGTTGTCACCTTTTCCATATGAGGCAGGTGTCATCTCTGCATGAAGTCATATGCTCCTTGGATCAGTGTTCAGAAGAAGAAAGGGGCCCTCCCAGGTACATGGATGGTGGGAGTAAGCAATCCTGGAGCCAGTACTTTCAAGTTTTTGTTTCTTATGATGTAATTTGTCCTCCTCACATAGCAAGTTCAAGTTGTCTTGTAACTTTTCTCAG
>NW_028090456.1:0-1581 GCF_014824575.4 Sturnira hondurensis | reverse complement strand
CAGGTGTAGGGAGGAAGGACAGATGGCCCTGGAAAAGAAAGCTTCCAGCACGGGCCTGGTGTGGACTCAGCACTGGAGAACGGGTCCTCCAGAGTCAAGGAATGACGCGACCCTGGCCAGCAGTGTCCAAGGTGTTGTGGATGCAACGAGCAAATTCACATGGACTGCCAAAGTCCTATGGAGAAAAAGGAGAGCATGGCCACTCTCTGAGTGAGAGAGGGCTCTCATCCTTGCCTGGACAGGCTTTTATTGCTTTCTGAGAGCATTACATCAAGGAAGGGCCTCGTTTACTATGCTAAGGTTTGCTTTAACTGATTACTTCCTATAGATAACAAACAAAGGAATGTTGCAAATGCAAGGGAACCATAAGAGTGATTGATCTGTTTACATTCTGTCCTTGCACCGGCTTAGCACAGACTTCTAGGAGTTACTTCAAAGATATACATTAAACATTAGCTGTCTTCACTCAGGGTAAGGGAGTCTTAGCAAAAGCAAGCCTCAAAGCAGCCTAGGTATAATGCAGGCCTGGTCCCCCATAGGAAAGCCGAGCTGTAGGCCTGGGTCCTGTGTGCTGCCTTGTGCCTGTCAGTTTTCCTAACCAGGACTGAGCTTCATTCGCCATTGCCATGTGGAATGGTTCCCCATAAAGTGTGTTCATGGTCAGTCACTCCTGCAGGTCACAGCGGCAGGTTATATTGGAGGTTCTATAACCCAGGGATGTTGAACTGTGGCGTAGAGACTTGCTGTAACTTCCTGTAGCAATGACACATGGTACATAGGACAATCTCTGAAGTCTATTTTGCCACAGTAGTAGTAGTAGATGTTATAAAAACTGCTATGTTAGGAATAACATTAGTAAATGTAATTTTTGTTATCCTATGTGCTACTCTGAGCTGCAAAAGCAGAGTGAACGTCTTGTCTTTTCAATTGTGAGGAAACTTCTTTCCCCAGATGTTGGTCAGGGTATGGTTTTCAAGGACAAGTGCTGGCACCACTCGGTTAACCCTAGACGGTACACAGGCCTGAGAGGAACCAGATCTACGGAGGAGAACAGAGAGGAGAAGGACTATGAACAGGGGGGTATGGCCNAGGGGCTTCCTTTCCTTTCATCTTCCGTGACAACTCTTACATGTGACTCCGAGCTGTGTGTCAATTTTAATTTTATTGGGGTCTGTATTACACAAGTGCATTATTTATGGAGTTTGCACACCTAGCGTTGTTCTGCTTTCTCTGTGCATGCGGAGAGTGACAGCATTGCACACATGTGAAGTGTGTCTCGAATACACAGGTGCTGTTTTTCTTTACCCCAAGACTGGAACCCCAGTCGGGACAGGAGCCGGGTGGTCAGATTTATGCTCCCACCCACTATCAGTGCTGGGAAAATGCTGAGAATGCAGTCAGGCTCAATGAATGAGCAGCCTCTTAGCCGGATGCTCTGGTTCCCCGAAGAAAGCTGGAAAAGAATAAAGTAGGTGAAAACACAGAAACAAAAAGCAGTGCCAATTTCATCAGCCCGGGCAGGGGGAGGTGGTGGGAAGAACCTCTGCACAAACTTCCTGTTTGGCCTCCACTCTGCTTGCT
>NW_028090455.1:0-947 GCF_014824575.4 Sturnira hondurensis | reverse complement strand
TTGTTGAGTCTCATTTTGTGTCCTATCATGTGGTCTATCTTGGAAAATGTTCTATGTGCATTTGAAAAGAATGTGTATTTAGCTTCTTTAGGATGAAGGGCTCTATATATATCAATTAGGTCCATTTCTTCTAGAATGTCATTTGATGCTGCTATATCTTTGTTGATATTTTGTTTGGAAGATCTGTCCATTATTGACAGTGGGGTGTTAAAACCCCCACTATAATTGTGTTGCTGTCAATATCTTTCTTGAGATCCTCTAGGATTTTCTTTATATATTTTGTTGCTCCTGAGTTGGGTGCATATATATTTATGATGTTAATGTCTTCTTGGTGGATTCTTCCCTTGAGCAATATGAAGTGACCTTCTGGGTCTCTCTTTATGGCCTCATTTTTGAAGTCTGTTTTGTCTGATATGAGAATTGGTACTCCGGCTTTTTTTCTTGTCCATTTGCTTGGAAAATTTGTTTCCATCCTTTCACTTTTAGTCTGTGGTGGTCTTTTGACCTGAGGTGGATCTCTTGTAGGCAGCATATGTGTGGGTCATGCTTTCTTATCCATTCAGCTATTCTATGTCTTTTGATTGGTGCATTTAATCCATTTACATTTAAGGTTATTATTGAAAGGTACTTATTCATTGCCATTTATGGACCTGCGTTCCTCTCCGTCTCTCTCTATTCTTTCCTTTCCTTAAAGCAACCCTTTTAGTAATTCTTGTAGAGCTAGTTTGGCGGAAGTGTATTCGTTTAGAGTTCTTTTGTCTTGGAATCTCTTTATTTGGCCTTCTATCTTGATTGAGAACCTTGCTGGGTACAGTAGCCTTGGTTGTATTACTTGGAATATTTCTTGCCATTCTCTTCTTGCTTGGAACGTTTCCATTGAGAAGTCAGTAGCTCACCTTATTGGGACCCCCTTGTATGTTGTTTCCTTTTTCTCCCTTGCTGCCTTT
>NW_028090454.1:0-1082 GCF_014824575.4 Sturnira hondurensis | reverse complement strand
GGGGCAGGAATGGGCTGTGCAGAGGCCGGGGCCGGGAGCGGTCTGTTCTGGTCCCAGGATGGGCATGGCCCTGCAGGGGAAATTGGGGATCATAGCTTTAAGCAGGAGTGGGTGGGCTTTTAGAGGAGATCAGGGGTCGCCCCACAGGTGGAGTGGGTAGGGATGGGGATGGGGGTGGGCCTTGGTGGAGCCTTTGAGTGGCTCTGGCCCCATGGGGGACAGATTACCCGGGTCGGTGGACTCAGAGACAAGTGGGAGCTGAACTGGAGAGCCACAGAGCACAGAGGGAGAGAAGCCTGTGCCCAGTGGGTACCAGGAGTAGCTGAGGGAAAGGGGCAGGAGCTGCCAGGGCATCCAAGAGTCTAGGAGAAGGTTCTGCCTGATCTTATTCCCAAGTGCATTGGTCGACTTTCTACCCCTCATCTGCAAGGCCCAGCCAGCAACCCCCCTTGTGCCAGCCACTCTGCATGTCACCACTAAGTGACCCAGGGACATAGCAAAGGGCTGACATGGGTGAACAGAGGAGGCACCATGGAGTCCAGTGGTGAGATGACTCTGAGTGCCCCAGGCTGGGTTGGGAGTGGCACTCCAGCTGCACCCTCTTCCCCGACTCCAGGGCCTCACCCCAGGGGACCCTGGGCATCTCCCCACTCCAGGTGCTGGCTGCCAGACAGGTCCAGTCTTGGCCCCTGGGGGCTCCAGGGCAGAGCCCCAGTGGGAGTGGCCCATGAGCAGGTATGTGGGGGAGGCAAGCCTTTCAGGTACCTGCCACAAAAGACCCTGGTCTATGACTCTAGGGAAGGATGGGAGGCCAGATGTGGTTGAAATATGGGGAGAAGGGAAGGGAAGCCCCCCCCCCAATTCATGTATAAGTAAATGAATGAATGTGTGAACAGAAAAGGGACTACATAGCAGACCCTACAAGCTCATGGGACTACACGTTAGGCTTGAAAGCTTAATTTCTGAAAGGAACCACACAGGGTGATCTGACATAAATTCCCAGCTGGGCAGGTGGTGGTGAGTAATTGGCTGGGGGCATATAGCTTCCTTAGCAAAAGGTCAATCTTTACCTTCAGTAAGCC
>NW_028090453.1:0-534 GCF_014824575.4 Sturnira hondurensis | reverse complement strand
TTCCTGGAAGTCTATTTCCTTTGCCAGACTGGGGAAGTTCTCCTTCATTATTCATTCAAATAGGTTTTCCACTTGTTGCTGTTCCTCTTCCCCTTCTGGTACCCCTGTAATTTGGATGTTGGAACATTTAAAGATGTTCTGGAGGTTCCTAAGCCTCTCCTCATTTTTTTGAATTCTTGTTTCTTCATTCTTTTCTGTTTGGTTGGTTGTTTCTTCCTCTGGTCCACTCCCTTGATTTGAGTCCCAGTTTTCTTCCCATCACTATTGGTTCCCTGTGCATTTCCCTTCGTTTCACTTAGTAGCCTTCATTTCTTCATCTAATTTGTGACCAAATTCAACCAATTCTGTGAGCATCCTGATCACCAGTGCTTTGAACTATGCATCTGATAGACTGGCTATCTGTTCATCACTTAGTTGTATTTGCTCTGGAGCTATGACCCGTTCTTCCGTTTGGGCCCCCCCTTCTTTTTTTGTCTTGTCACCTGTTACATATGAGGTGTGCAGCCTTAGGTGTTCACCAGGGCAGGGCAACCA
>NW_028090452.1:0-589 GCF_014824575.4 Sturnira hondurensis | reverse complement strand
GCCGGGCACTGCCGGGCGTGCGTGGCTGCAGTGGCATCTGAGGGCTATTTGGAGCTGGGCGGGGGTGGGGGCAATCTCGAGCGCTGCCAACACAAGAGCATCCCGACTGCAACAGGGAGAGGAGCCCTCACCTCCTCCCGGGACACAGCGGGAGCCCCTCCTTGCCCTGGTCCAGCCGCCACAAGGACCCTGTGTGAGGGGCCCCTGCGCCCTGGGGGGCCCCCCCGCGCCGAGGGCCCGCGGGCTCACACGTGCTCCTTGTCGAACTCACACAGGAAGGGCAGGGTGGTGCGGCAGGCCACGTCGTTCCAGCCCCCCGCGGCCACCAGCTCCACGCAGTCCTCCGCGTCGTAGGCGTTGTTGGGCTCCCCGCCGCGCCACTTGCTGAAGGTCTGCATGGGGGTGCGGTCCGCGTACACGAAGCTGCCCTCGCGGTCCAGGTCGTTGATGCCGATGAAGACCCGGGACAGGCCGGCCTGCGCGACGTAGGCGGCCATGAGGCTGTTGGTGGCCTCGTCCTTGGGCATGGCCAGCGTGCCGCCTCGGCCCTGGCAGGACAGCTGCGCGTCCACGTACGCCCTCTCCTCCT
>NW_028090451.1:0-762 GCF_014824575.4 Sturnira hondurensis | reverse complement strand
AGGACAGCTAGATCAGGAGTGGAACCATAGAAGTGAAGAACACATGGAGGGTGAGCAACAGGGGAGTGGGAGGAGGAGAAGGGGGGAGAAGGTACAGAAAATAAAATAGACAGTAGGTAGAAAATAGATAGGGGGAGGGCAAGAATAGTGGGGGAAATATAGAATCTAAAGAACTTGAGACACGTGGTCATAAACCAAAGGGGAGGAATGGTGGGGGAGTGGTGTGCAGGGTGGAGGGGAATGAAGGGGGGGAATAGAACACCTATAATGGTATAATCAATAAAAAAATATATATATATATTTTAAAGATTTTATTTATTTATCTTTAGAGGGGAAGGGAAGGAGAGAAGGAGACAAATATCAATGTATGGTTGCCCCTCATGAGTCCCCTGCTGGGAACTGGCCTGCAACCCAGGCATGTGCCCTGACTGGGAATCGAACCACAATCGTATGGTTCGCAGACCCACACTCAATCCACTGAGCTACACCAGCCAGGGCAATAAAATATATTTTTTTAAAAAGTAAATAAATAAAATCTTTTAAAAAATAAAAGAAAATATTGATAAATCAGACTACCTTAAAAGTAAGAATTTCTGGGACTTCTGGCCAAGATGGAGGCATAGCTAGATACACTGTGCCTCCTCACACAACCAAAAGAATGAAAACAACAAAGTTAAAAACAAAAAATAAACAAAACTGTCAGAAAATCAAACTGTATGGAAGTTCAACAACCAAGGAGTTTAAGAAGAAATATTCATTCAG
>NW_028090450.1:0-880 GCF_014824575.4 Sturnira hondurensis | reverse complement strand
CCCCAGATTTAGGACTCAATCTGAGATCTCACAGATTGTGTTCAGGCGTCACAGCTTCCCAGTCTCTCTTCCTTAGGAAGAGTTCCTTAGCTTTTTTTTAGTCTTTGATGACATTGACATTTTTGAAGAGTATGAGCCAGTAATTTGGTAGCAGTTTAGGTTTGCCTGGTAATTCCTCACGATTAGATGTATTTTTGTCAGGAATATCATATAAAGGCTGATTTGAGTCTTCCTCTGCACGTCAGGAGGCACATGGCGTCCTTTTGTGCCAACATTGGTTAATGTTTGCCGTGAGCCGTGAGCCTTTGGTTAGTGTGGTGGTAGGCTTGTACAATGTAATCTGTCTCCTCTAGAGGAGCTGAGTGTTTTTGTTTTTTTTTTTTTTTTTTAAAGATTTTTTTTTTTTAAGATTATTTATTTATTTATTTATCTTTAGATGGGAAGGAGAGAGGGAGAGAAACATCAATGTTTGGTTGCCTTTCGTTCGTTCCCTGCTGGGAGATGGCCTGCAGGGAACTGGCCTGCAACCCAGGCATGTACCCTGACTGGGAATCGAACTGCGATCCTCTGGTTCGCAGGCTTGTGCTCAATCCACTGAGCTATGCCAGCCAGGGCTGGGAGCTGAGTGTTTTTAAAGTGGGGCGTTTAGAGAGGAGACCTCCTCCTTTAACGTTATGGCTAGTTTGCAAGTGCCTCTAGTACATGGGCGTTTCCTGAAGTGGGCACCCTTGCACCCTGCAGGGTGTGCTCTTGAATTCAGGTCCTCGGAGCCCCCGAAGAGCTCACTGTGAGGAAGACATGCCCTGAGGTTGGAACCGAATGTTGCCGCTGCCCTTGGGGCCCGAGTAGTAAGCTCCGTCCTGGAGGCAGAAGCGAAGCT
>NW_028090449.1:0-558 GCF_014824575.4 Sturnira hondurensis | reverse complement strand
GGGAGAAGGCACAGTGTTTCCACCTATGCCTCCATCTTGGCGGAAGTATCTCATCTTTCCTTTCTGACTGTGTTTATTTGGGTCCTCTCTCTTCTTTTCTTGATGAGCCTACTTAAAGGTTTGTCTATTCTGTTTATCTTTTCAAAAAACCAACTCCTGGATTCCTTGATCCTTAGAATGGTGCTTTTAGTTTCTATTTCATTTAGTTCTGCTCTGATCTTGGTTATTTCCTTCCTTCTACTTGCTCTGGGCTGTCTTTGTTGTTGTTCCTCGAGTTCTTGCAGGCGTCGGGTCAGGTTGTTTTTTTGAAATGTTTCTATCCTCTTTAGGTGAGACTGTATTGCTATGAACTTCCCTCTCAGGACAGCCTTCACTGTGTCCCATAAGTTTTGGGTTGTGGTGAGTTCATTTCATTAGTTTCAAGAAGTTTTTTGATTTCCTCCCTAATTTCAATCTTGATCCATTCATTGTTTAATAGCATACCATTCAATGTCCATGCTTTAGGTTGTTTTGTTTTTTTTCCTGTGGGATTGGTTTCCAATTTCAGTCCCTTGTGAT
>NW_028090448.1:0-576 GCF_014824575.4 Sturnira hondurensis | reverse complement strand
TCCAAAGCCAGATAGAGACACAAGAAAGAAAGAAAACTTCAGGCCAATATGGCTGATGAACATAGACGCTAAAATCCTCAATAAAATATTGGCGAATCGCATCCAACAATACATCAAAAAGATCATACACCACATCCAATTGGGTTTAATGCCAGGGATCCCAGGATGGTTCAATATTTCTAAATCAGTAAATGTAATACATCATATAAACAAATGGGAGTGAGGTGAGGAGCATTGGGGGGGGCATGGGCAGGACTGGGAATATAAGACAGAAAACTGTACTTGAACAAGAATTAAATAAAAAAAAAATAATTGGCCTTAGAGGTGAGGATTTACTTTGAGGTCTCTATTCTGTTGGTCTACATGTCTGTCCTGCACTAGTGCCATACTCTTTTAACTACTGTAGCTTTTCAGTTAGGCTTCCAAGTCAGATGTGTGTTCTCCAATTTCTTCTTTTTTTTTCATTCTTTTCTTTTTTAATTTAATTCTTATTCAAGTACAGTTTTTGATTTATATTCCCAGCACTGCCCTGCCACCAGTGCTCCCCAACTCCGTCCCATTTCCATCCCCCACCTT
>NW_028090447.1:0-2167 GCF_014824575.4 Sturnira hondurensis | reverse complement strand
TTAGCCTTCATAAGTTCCTCTAATTTGTGACTTTGTTCCTCTAATTTGTGAGCATAATCTACCAGTTCTGTGAGCATCCTGATAAATAGTGTCCTGAATTGTGCTTCTGAGAGGCTGGCAGTTTCTTGGTTGCTGAGAGTTATTGGTTCTTGGACTTTGAGTTCTTCTTGTGCCATCTTTCGGGTTGTTCATGCCTGTTCCATAGCAGGATCAGAGCCCTAAAATGTTCGCTAGAACAGGGCAACTAAGTCGCTGGGTTGTGACGCTGTATGTGGGGGCGGGGTCAAAGAGGGACTATGGCGTCCTGTCCGCCGCCTGCTGCCACGGCCCTCACCGGTGCCGCAATTGCTGCCGTCACTGGGCCCACGCGTTTCGTCCCACTGCTCGCGAGTGTGCCACCGCCGTCAGCCCTCGCCCCCTGGGGCCTGGGTGGTCTGTCTCACTGTGTGTGAATATGCGCCCGAGGTCTGCCCCGCACCCCAGCTGGTTCTCGTCTGCCTGCGCGCCTGGGTCGGGGGCCCTGTCCTGCCCAACCCTGCTCACTGCTGGCTCTGCCCCTCTTACCGTCCCCATTGAACGGTTAGATGTAGTCGGACTTCCGTATAATTCAATTTTCTGTCCTTTGGTTGTGTCTTTGTTTCTCCAAACCTTTGTTGTATTCAAACTTGGTTGTGGGAGAAGGCACAGTGTTTCCACCTATGCCTCCATCTTGGCGGAAGTCTCACGAATTAGAAGAATTATCATCAAAATGTCCATACTACCCAAAGCAATTTACAAATTCAATGCAATACCTATTAAAGTAGCAATGATGTACTTCACAGACATAGAACAAACACTTCAAAAATTTATATGGAACCGTAAATGACCCCAAATAACAGCTGAAATTTTGAGAAAGAAGAACAAAGTAGGGGGGATTACAATACCTGATATCAAACTGTATTACAAGGCCACTGTAATCAAAACAGCCTGGTACTGGCATAAAAACAGGCACATAGACCAATGGAACAGAACAGAGAGCCCAGAAATAAACCCAACTTTCTACAGTCAATTAATATTTGACAAAGGGGGCAGTAACATAAAATGGAGTAAAAATAGCCTCTTCAACAAATGGTGTTGAGAGAACTGGACAGCTACATGCAAAAAAAAAAAAATGAAACTTGAGCACCAACTTACACCATAGACCAAAATAAATTCAAGGTGGATAAAAGACTTGAATATAAACCGTGACACCATTAAAGTTCTAGAGGAAAACATAGGCAAGAAAATCTCAGATATTTCATGAGCAACATTTTTACTGGTATGTCCCCTAGAGCAAGGGACATAAAGGAAAGAATAAACAAATGAGATCTCATCGAA
The DNA here is from genome assembly GCF_014824575.4 of Sturnira hondurensis. Classification (NCBI taxonomy): domain Eukaryota; kingdom Metazoa; phylum Chordata; class Mammalia; order Chiroptera; family Phyllostomidae; genus Sturnira; species Sturnira hondurensis. The sequence continues at coordinate 811 of NW_028090447.1, read as the reverse complement.
CTTAAAAGCTTCTGCATGATTAAAGAAAACAGTATTAAGATAAAAAGAGAACCAAGTATATGGGAAAACATATTTGCCAATGATACCTCAGACAAAGGTTTAATCTCCAAAATATACAAAGAACTCATAGGATTCCACTCAAAGAAGACGAGCAACCCAATTAAAAAATGGGCAAAGGACTTGAACAGACATTTCTCCAAGAAGGACATACAGGAGATCCAGAGACACATGAAAAGATGCTCAATATCACTAGCTATTAGAGAGATGCAAATTAAAACCACAACGTGATACCACTTCACACTGGTCAGAATGGCCATCATAAACAAAGCAACAAACAACAAATGTTGGAGAGGTTGTGGGGAAAAGGGGACCCTAGTTCACTGTTGGTGGGATTGCAGACTGGTACAACCATTATGGAAAACAGTATGGAATGTACACAGTATATATTTACACAATGGAATGCTATACAGCAGAAAGAAAGAAGGAGCTACTACCCTTTGCAACAGCATGGATGGGACTGGAAAGCATTATGCTGAGTGAAATAAGCCAGGCGGTGAAAGACAAATACTGTGTGATCTCACCTTTAATAGGAACCTAAACAACAGAACAAACAAGCAAGCAAAATATGACCAAAGACACTGAAATAGAGAACAGGCTGACAGGGACCAGAGGGGAGAGAATTTCGGAGGAAAATGGGAAGGATTCACAGGAACAAGTATAAAGGACACATGGACAAAAACTAAGGCAGGGGTGGGAAATGGGAGGGAGGTGGGGAGCACTGAGGGGGTGGGCTAGGATGGGAGTAAAAGAC
>NW_028090446.1:0-660 GCF_014824575.4 Sturnira hondurensis | reverse complement strand
GGCAGATCCACCTTTAGTTCCCTGAGGACGCTCCACACTGTTTCCACAGGGGAGGTGCCAGTCTGGCCCCCGCCAGCAGGGTACCGGGTTCCCTGCACCCCAGCACCGCGCCAGCCCCTGTTGTCGGTGGGTGTGCTGGTGCGACCTGCTGGCTGGCAGGAGGCGGCCCCTTGCTGGGGGACATCTCTGACTTCCAGGCACAGCCTGCCTGAGTGTGGCGCAGGACCCGCTGGGAGGGCCCTGAATCCTCCCGTGTGTGAAGGTGACTGAGGGAAGGGAGCCGGGGACTTGGTGACGCAGCATTTAAACTCTCACCCTTTTCCTTCAGCCCAATTGCAGGGAAATCTGGTGAAAGCAAAGAACAAGTGACAGGTGAGCTCCCAGAGGGCCCCGGGGACACCTGTCAGCCAAGGGCCCCTGGACCCCAGACGGCTGCAGATGCAGCCACAGAGACCGGAACCCCCAGCGGGGAGAGGGACCCCCTGTGGGCTGCTGATTCTCTGGGAAGGTGACTTGGCAGAACTCTTCCCCTGCGGGCAGCTGCTTGGAAACTCCGTGCGCTCCCAACTCCCCTGAAGGGGGCCAAGAAACCCCGAGAAAGGACCCACTTGTTCATCCGAAAGAGTCGGGATTCATCCAGCCACTTGTCTTCACAGCCAG
>NW_028090445.1:0-523 GCF_014824575.4 Sturnira hondurensis | reverse complement strand
ACCAACCAGTTCTGTGAGCATCCTGATCACCTGATCACCAGTATTTTGAACCGTGCATCTGATAGCTTGGCTATCTCTTTGTCACTTAGACATATTGGCTCTGGGGCTTTGAGCTGTTCTTGAGCCAGAATACTTTGGTCTGTTCATGCCTGTTCCATATTAGGGGTGGAGCCTTAGGTGTTCACCAGGGCGGGGCGACCCAGTTGCTGGGTTTTGACACTGTATGTTGGGGCAGGGTCAGAGAGGGGCAATGGCATTTATTCTGCTCTCTCTCAGATTTCGGTCCCCTCTGCTGCTTCCCGCAAGTAAACCTGGCTCCCCTGGTGCCATCTCCCGGGTGTGTGGACCTGTGCACCCTCCAGGACCCTGTGGGTTTCTCCAACAAACTCTGTGAGCCTGGGAGCTTCCCCGGGCACCTTGACCCTGATGGTTTTTCCAACTGGTGCTTTTAGGCTTTAATTCCCATCGCTCGGGCCCCAGCCTATGTGGTCTGTTTCACTTCTTGCTCCTTCCCCTAGTTTAT
>NW_028090444.1:0-642 GCF_014824575.4 Sturnira hondurensis | reverse complement strand
AATCAAGACAACTTTACAAGTTGCATCATACAAACCTTTTGATTTTTTGTTACTGAATAGAGTAGCAGTTAAATTACATCTTTTAGTTGAATTGCCCTTTAATTCTTCTAAAATTTCTTTTACAGTTATGCCATTAGGTACATGTGATAGTTAACAAGATACACCAGCGTTGTTGTCAATGCTTAATAATATGTACTTTTCCATGTTTTACTTTAAACTTTTCAATTTTTCCATGCTTAAGGAGCATGTTTTATTTTTTCCATATTAAGAAATTTACTTTTTTATTTTTCCCCTTTCTTTTTTTATTTAATTATTTTTCAAGTACAGTTTTCTGTCTATTACTCCCATCCCATCCCAGCCCCGTGCTCCCCACCTCCCTCCCATTTCCACCCTTCTCAGTTGCTGCTGTCCATGTATCCTTTATATATGTTCCTCTAATTCCCTCCCCTATTTCCACTGAAATTCCCTCCCCTCTGGTCACTGTCAGCCTGTTCTCTATTTGAGTGCCTTTGGTTATATTTTGCTTGCTTGTTTGTTTTGTTGTTTAGCTTCCTGTTAAGGAGCATGTTTTATAAAGAGTACATAGTTGAATTTTTTCTATCCAAAAAAAATCACAGTGTTTCTTTAATATTAGTGTATTAG
>NW_028090443.1:0-549 GCF_014824575.4 Sturnira hondurensis | reverse complement strand
GTGCTTATGGCAATTTCAGTTATTTTTGGACTCTCTGATCTTATGAATAATTTCACAAATATTTTTGTGTTTATCAATGCATGATCAACCCACTTGCAATATACAAAAGATTAAAAACCATCAATGCCATATTTAAACTTTCAAGAATGATTCAGATGATTTCAAGAATAACAATATTGATTGTTATTCTGAGAACTAAATATTCTATTTCTTCATAACCACATAACCAATCTCATCGCTCTTTTCCTTGCCTTCTTCAAGGTCTACAATGAATGTACTTTAAAAAGGTATCTTAGCCCATATTTTCAATATTCTATAAGTTGCAAAGTTCAGCCTTGGTCATTGTGATATGACTATACAGGAAGAAGATAACAATTTTGGAAATTCATGCACTACCTTCATGTCAGAAAAAATATGTACATAATTGAAATAGAAGACAGTCTTACGAACTACTGAAGAAATGGAGGCCTGATACCGAAGGGCTGACTCTTACCTCGGAAGTTCTTCAGCATATCTTGGATTCCAGTGATGTGCCATGAAGTGAGCTCT
>NW_028090442.1:0-1061 GCF_014824575.4 Sturnira hondurensis | reverse complement strand
AGGCTGGCAATTTCTCGGTCTTAGAGTTATTGGCTCTGGGACTTTGAGTTCTTCTTGCGCCATCTTTTGGGCTGTTCGTGCCTGTTCCGTTTGAATTTGTTGTTTCAGTAAATAAGAGATATATTATAAATGTATCTAACTTTGGTGATTCTCACTCAAGTTTTTCCCCAATGATCTTTCTTTTTTATTACTTAAAAAAAATAAAGATGTTAAATCATTGAGTGGCAAGCTGAGGTATAACATTAATTAATTAGCACAAATTGTTCTCCAGGACAGCACTAATACAATTGTATGTACTGCATACAGCTGATTGGTATATAGTCATTTGGTGGAGTAAGCGTAGTTTAGCATCACTTAATAAACACTATGGCAAAGATTAAAACAATTAGCTTAATTCCTCTTCTCCCAGTCTCACACAATGGCTGGATTGAGTTAAATATAGCTTTTAGCAGTCAAACTGTAGAACTGCGGATGAAGGAAAGAATAGGAGCTTGACATGCAATCATAAGTTACTTTTCTAGGCTTGAAATACCACAAGTTAAATACTAATGTTTCTTGCAGTGTCATGCATTAGCTAGGCCAATCTGAAAGCATCACTGTACTTCTTTGGTAACATTTCTCACAATGACACCCTGGAAAGGGACCAGAATTGTGTTTGTTAGGGTCTGCATGTCTGGTGTGTTTAAGTGTTCTTCACAATTTTAAGAAATATATATGTACAGTATAATACGCTAAGAAACATCTCTCTAGTCTGGTAGAATTAAAACTGTTTCAGTATTACTATGCTATCATTTTTATTACCTGATGCTTTACTTGCATACATTAATTTACTGAGAATTTTTTCTTTATCTCCTATCCACAAGGCTTTTGTTTTCCTTTTTTATCTCGAAACATGCTGAATTGTCAGACATGAAAGCCTTTTGATATTATCTCTTGTAAACGTGTACTTATTTTCTAGCCCTCCCACTAAATTATGAGATCCCTGAGGGTTTCCTCGTCTTCTTTTCTTCATTACATAATGGAATGTGTTCATGAGAAGACCGTGTCACAACATTTTTATA
>NW_028090441.1:0-556 GCF_014824575.4 Sturnira hondurensis | reverse complement strand
GTCTTGAATTGTGCTTCTGAGAGGCTGGCAATTTCTCGGTTGCTTAGAGTTACTGGCTCTGGGGCTTTGAGTTCTTCTTGAGCCATCTTTTGGGCTGTTCGTGCCTGTTATTTAGCAGGATCAGAGCCCTAGGTGTTCACCAGAGCAGGGCAACTAAGTCACTGGGTTGTGATGCTGTATGTGGGGGCGGGGTCAAAGAGGAACAATGGCTTCTCATCTGCTCCCTGCCACCGCGTCCCCCACCAGCCCGCAGCCACCACCATCACCAGGCCCACGCGTTTCGTTCCAATGCACTCGAGTGTGCCACTGCCGTCAGCCCTCCACCACTGGGTTCGCCCCCTGGGGCCTGCGTGGTCCGTCTCACTGTGCTCAAATGTGCGACCGAGGTCAGTCTGCCCCACACCCCGACTGGTTCCAGGCTGCCTGCGCGCCTAAGTCGGGGGATCTGTCCTGCCCGACCCAGCTCCGCTGCTGGCTCCGCCTCTCTTACCGTCCCGTTGAACAGTTCGTAGTTGTCGGACTTCCGTATAATTCTGTTTTCTGGTCTTTGGGTGTG
>NW_028090440.1:0-902 GCF_014824575.4 Sturnira hondurensis | reverse complement strand
TTTACGAGAAGCCAGGCCAACGAGAAAAGAGTGGAGCGCACTGAGAATGCACGGGCCCTGTGAGGAGTGCCGCGTGCGCGTGCACTCGGGCAGCCCCCAGCGGCCGCGCCTGCCCTCTGGACCCGAGGGCAGAGACCAGAGAGGCTCAGTGCCTGCCCCCCCAGCCCCGGTCAAGGGCCGCAGGGCTCACTAGGGCTGTGTGGCGGCGGCACCCTTCCTGCGCCGCACTGCATGCGCAGGGGAAACAGTCAAGGCAGCAGCGTCTGCAGGCCCTGAAGAAGGGCTGTCACCCGGGTGCTGCGGCGGCGCCACAGGGGGCACCAGCCTTCCGGCGCGAGAGNAGGGGACAGAGCCTGCTGGACAGAGAGCGGGAGCTGGGGGACAGGCACAGAGCCGCACCTAAGTTCTCACTCAGTGTCACTGAGAGCTCGCCACGGTGGCCGTGGCCGTGGCCGCCCTTTAAACGGCTCACCGCCTGCCACGTGGCAGTTGAAGACACCTGGGACTGAATTCACTTAAACCACTGAGCCTCAGAACCCGGCTAGGACGCAGAGAGCACCACCATTTTGGTGGCACCGGAGCTGTGGCCAGAACACCGAAGAGAAAAACAGCCTAGAGGGCTGTGTGGAGGGGCATGAACATGAAGACAACTACCACTACGCTGTGAGGGATGTCTGTCCCCCAAAACTCACGTGCGGAAGCCCTGAATCCCACCAGAGAAGTGGGGCCTCCGGGGGGTAACTGGGCTCAGAGGAGGCTATGAGGGTGGGTGGGGTCCCCGTGGTGGGGTTCTTCGCGTCCCTGTAGAAAGACACCAGAAAGCTGGCTTGTCCCTTCCCTCCTCTGCCATGTGAGGACACGGCAAGAAGGCAGCCACCTGCCACCAGGGACCGGTCGCTGGC
>NW_028090439.1:0-569 GCF_014824575.4 Sturnira hondurensis | reverse complement strand
AAAACGAGGGATTCTTTGTTCAAACTTTATTAAGAATTTCAAGATGATGCCCCGGCTGGTGTGGCTCAGTGGATTGAGTGCCAGTCTGCTAACCAAAGGTTCCCTGGTTGTATTCCCATTCTAGGGCACATGCCTGGGTTGCAGGCCAGGTACCCAGTAGGGGGTGCACCAGAGGCAACCACACATTGATGTTTCTCTCCATATCTTTCACACTACCTTCCCCTCTCTAAAAACAAATAAAATCTTTTAAATAAATTTTTAAAAAGAATTATAAAAAACTTGTAAAAAAGAATTTTAAGATGGTAACCGCAGAGCATTAGACCTGCTAAGCACAGGGCCCTGTGTGACTAATGATGACCCTCCCTTACCTTTCTGTGGTGAACACCATCAGCAGCACCAATAAGCATGTTTACTAGATTTGATTTATCTTTTATTTTTTAATTATATTTTATTGATTATGCTGTTACAGTTGTCCTGACTTTTCACCTCTTGCTCCCCCTCCACCCAACACCCCCCACTCTTTCAGGCAATACCCCCCACCACTATTCATGTCCATGGGTCATGCATGT
>NW_028090438.1:0-1417 GCF_014824575.4 Sturnira hondurensis | reverse complement strand
TTGGTTGTTATCCTCCTTTTGGTTGTGTGAGGAAGTGAAGATTTTCTAGCTCTGCCTCCATCTTGGCCAGAACCTCAAAGAATCTGATTTAAAGAAAAAAACTTGCTCTATAGTACAATATGGTCAATGAAAACAAACAAAAACAAGCCAGTTCCAAGCGTGGTTGTCTCTGCCATCTCTTGTTCATTTTGGAAATAAGGCTTTAGTGCCGGTCTACAAGAAAAGTGGTTGGTGCTGGTGGAATGTCAATGACTGTTGAATGCAATGGTATTTAGAAGTGTATTCAAAAATGTCTAAGTGTAAGGACTGCCCAGTTGCCTTGTGACTGGTTCCCAGATTAGGGCAAAGGAGGCAATAAATGTGTTTTATATGCCATTTGTTGGAACTAGCTTTATAGTGTAATAGAGCTAGGTTTTTAGAAGATCCAAGTGTGACAAGCACATTTGTAATGTGCTTTGTTTGTTGCAGCTTCCTTAAACAATGAAGAAAGTAAAATCTATTTACAATGAATTTTAATCCAAGGGGTTAAAAAAACTATCATTTTATACATAAAAATTAAAGGAAGTGTTTGGCCAAGTCACTAATACATGTTTCAAGTGCTGCCATCTTGTGGTAATTTTGGGGAATAACATCTTAGTACAGGTCAGCAGGAAAAGTGGTTGATTATAGTGGAATATCAGTGAGTTTTGATTGTTTAAAAAGATTGTTTCATGGTACAAATGTCAGTGACCAGTTCCCTGGAACAGCTTTTTATGAGCACATCATCTGGACCAGACACCGGATTTGGGGGTTCACCATTGGTTCTTTGATTATATCTTTAAATTATTCTTTGTATATATAAAAGATACTTCCTTCCCTTCTCTAAGAAATCAATAAGCATGTCCTCAGGTGAGGAGTAAAAAAATTTTTTGCTGATATTTTAATGGAGATCATATTACATTTCTAGGTAACTGTTGGAAATAGAGATCATTATATATTTTTCTATCCAAGAGCATGCTGTTAACTTTCCTGTTGTTGAAGTGTCTTTTTGAAAAAAGATTTTATTTATTTTTAGAGAGAGGGGACGGGAGGGAAGGACAGAAGGAGAGACACACACACACAGAGAGAGAGAGAGAGAGAAACATCTATTAGTTGCGTCTCACATGCCCCCAACTGGGCACCGAACCTTTAGCCCAGGCACATGCCTGGACCGGTAAATTTTTTTTTTTTAGATTTTATTTATTTATGTTTAGAGGGAAAGGGAAGGAGCGAGGGAGAGAACTATCAATGTATGGTTGCCTCTCATGTGTCCCCTGCTGGGAACTGGCCTGCAACCCAGGCATGTGCCCCGACTGGGAATCGAACCATGATTCCGCTGGTTTACAAGCCCGCGCTCAATCCACTGAGCTACACCAGCCAGAGCCAAACCAGTAATTGA
>NW_028090437.1:0-716 GCF_014824575.4 Sturnira hondurensis | reverse complement strand
TTTTGTTTGGAAGATCTGTCCATTTTTGAGAGTGGGGTGTTAAAATCCCCTAGTATAATTGTGTTGCTGTTAATATCTTTCTTGAGGTCCTCTAGGATGTTCTTTATATATTTGGGTGCTCCTGAGTTGGGTGCATATATATTTATGATGTTAATGTCTTCTTGGTGGATTCTTCCCTTCAGCAATATGAAGTGACCTTCTGGGTCTCTCTTTATGGCCCTCTTTTGGAAGTCTATTTTGTCTGATATGAGAATTGCTACCCTGGCTTTTTTTTCTTGTCCATTTGCTTGGAAAATTTGGTTCCATCCTTTCACTTTTAGTCTGTGATGGTCTTTTGACCTAAGGTGGATCTCTTGTAGGCAGCATATGTGTGGGTCATGCTTTCTTATCCATTCAGCTATTCTGTGTCTTTTAATTGGTGCATTTAATCCATTTACATTTAAGGTCATTATTGAAAGGTACTTATTCATTGCCATTTATGTACCTGTGTTCCTCTCCGTCTCTCTCTTTTCCTTCCTTTCCTTAAAGCAGCCCTTTTAGTAATTCTTGTGGAGCTGGTTTGGTGGAAGCATATTCTTTAAGACTTCTTTTGTCTTGGAAGCTCTTTATTTGCCCTTCTATCTTGATTGAGAGCCTTGCTGGGTACAGTAGCCTTGGGTGTAGGTCTCTGTTTCTCATTACTTGGAATATTTCTTGCCATTCTCTTCTTGCTTGGA
>NW_028090436.1:0-509 GCF_014824575.4 Sturnira hondurensis | reverse complement strand
GTACAGTCTCTAAGATAGTACTCAGTTTGTACACCAACAGCAACAACCACCTGTCAGCTGGTGAATAGGCTGATAATCAGCTGTCACAGCGGGAAGAGTGGGTCCCTCACCCACTGTGCAGATCTAATCTCCAGATCTGGCTTACGGCTCCAGGGGCCACTGGCCCAGGAGCGGGGTGGGGGCCCCGTCCCTGGCAGGACCCTGCTGCACCACCACAAGCACCTGTGGCTGATGTGCCCCAATCCTTTCCCATGGGGACCTGGGCTTCTGGGACAAAGCAACTACGATGGAGAAAGGAGAGTATCTCAATTTTTAAAACAACATTAGATAAAAAGGGGGAACTGATACTGATACTAGGGAATGTAGGGTGCCTCTGGCTAGTGAGGGCTGGTGGAGGACAGGCAGCAAATGAACCTTTGGAATGCCCACCCTGTGGTTATTGCCGTAGCCCCTGGCTGTGCAGGTGGGGTGGATACATGCCGCATCTGGCAGAACCCGCACACGGCCCT
>NW_028090435.1:0-876 GCF_014824575.4 Sturnira hondurensis | reverse complement strand
CAGGCATATGCCCTGACTGGGAATCGAACTGCGATCGTCTGGTTCGCAGGCCCGCGCTCAATCCACTGAGCTACGCCAGCCAGGGCTCGTGCGTAGTATTTTTGCTCAGACCTGTTCCATAGCCAGTTTCATAAGCTCTTCTCCTCTTCCCTCCCCTGAAGCTTCCCAAGGGCAGGAACCAAGCGGTTGCCTTCTCCCACCACAGCACTGTCACCGTGAAGATAACTGATACTATTCAATGAATGAATGAACAGATGAATGAGTGAGTCAGAGGATGAATGAATACAGTTTCCACGGCGGGCACAGGTGGGAATAGGACCGCAGACATGGTCAAAGACGGAATCTGAATTTGAGGATATTTTTACTCAATCGTAAAAGACAAGGCGTCCCCAGGGAGCAGCCAGAGTGGAGGGCCGGAAAATATTAGTCACTGCGAGTGTTGCAGGTCCTAGAATTGCCAGGCATGACCACGTCTGGATTTAAGGCGGCTACAGTCAGTGGGTCGCTTCTCTCCGGGACTCAGTTTGATCGGCTGTAGCTCAGTGAGTTTGACTGGATAATGTTGGAGTTTTCTTCCAACTGTGATGGGTTGTGGTGCAAAGAATTTGGAAAGAAAAGGGGGAAGTTGTGGAGGAACCAGTAAGACTGGATACAACGAAGGGAAGAAAGGAGACAAGAAGCAGCAAAGGAGAGGTGAGCTTAGACCTCTTGACTAAGCATGATAACTAGGACCGGGTCCCTGGTCGGGGCTAAACTTTACCGTGTGGCCAACCAGCCCCGTTGGCCTGGAACTGCAGGGGATCTTGGGTCACAGGACTTTCAGGTTTTTTAACTTTTATTTATTGATTTGAGAGAGAGAGAAACATCTATCTGCTG
>NW_028090434.1:0-1528 GCF_014824575.4 Sturnira hondurensis | reverse complement strand
TCAACCACAAGGTCTGGAGATACACACTCACGCCGACAAGCAAACTCAAAGAAGCTTTAAAATGTTGACAGTGAAGGTAACGTGTGTCCGTGTTCTTCCACCAAAGACCCTGAGAGGCGCCTGGGGCAGACAGCAGGCTGTGTGTGTCCCTGCTGGGAGAGGGAGCGCACCCTCGGGTCGTGGGCAGCTGGGGGGCCTGGGTGAGACAGGATGTGCCCCGGAGGTGGAATCTGGACAGAGATCTAGGGGGGGTCTGTGGGCGCAGGGGCCCCTCTAGACTGGCGTCATCAGCACGTGGGGCAAGTCTGTGACTGGGCATCTCAGGAGATACCTGCGGACGCAGCAGACGGGAGCGAGGGTGAGGGGTGACAGGAAAGACGCTGTCTTCCCTCCTGTTCCCAGGCCCGGGAGCTGCTTGGTAGCGTGTGAGCTGCACCAGGTCTCGTTTCTGTTTGTGCTGAGACAACACGCAGGGTGGTGTTGTCGTGTCTCACGTGGCCGTGGTCTCGGGGTGTCCTTGTCTGATGCTGATGTTCTGTGAGACCACGCGAGTCCAACCAGAGAAGAACCGGCCTAGCAGTGAGCTCTTAGCCTGCTCCCGGCAACACTGGGCTTAGCTCTAAGCACCAGACCCGTTCTGATGTTGGGGCTGCTTTTCCTTCCTTTAAAAATACCTTCAATCTTTAAAAAACACTTACAACTCACTCAAAACATAAGGAATATTAAGAAACAATTTGGAAAAGAAGAAATGCACATGTTAAACAATTATATTTCAAATAAATACATGTCCACAAAAATGAGAATGTGGATTAAGAAAAATAGGAATAAATTAAAAATCTCTCAGTTTGGCAAAAATGAAAGAAAACAATGAGCGTTTCAGCCAAAAGGTAGGGAACTGATTCTGTATAAAGGTTGAAGGAAGAGACTGGAAACCGGGGTGAAACCCTTGAAGGACGCTTTTGCAAAAGGTCTCAGCAGTTAAAATGTGCTTACATTTTGACACAGAAATTCTTTTAGGAATTTTCCCTAAGAAGTTAGCCACAGATACTTCAGAAATATATATTCAAGGATGTTTCTTGTGTTGTGGTTTTATAAAAGCAAAAGGATGGAATGTCTCTAAATGCTCCAATCGACAGAATGATGGTAACTATGGACAGAGGATCGCTTAACGTGTCTCAGGCAGTGACACCATGGGATCCACATAGAAGGTCAAGTGTAAACCCATTGGGCACTTGATGTGGGATCCTTGTGGGGGACAGAGGAAAGGAGACTCAGAGGGGTTCAGGGTGGTGGAGGTTCGGTGAAGGCAGGGGGGTTCTCTCAGAGCCTTGATGACTCACTCTCTCTGGGTCCCTTGGCAGCTGTTGGTACTGGATGGGCCTGGGCCTGAGTGGTTCCGCCTCAGGACAGCCTGTGGTGTGTGGTGTGTGATGTGTGGTGTGTGGTGAGTGGCGTGTGGATGCTTGACTTCCTCTGCATAAGATTTCACAACCCATGTCCAGGCGATTTTGAAATGTTTATTAAAGCT
>NW_028090433.1:0-2283 GCF_014824575.4 Sturnira hondurensis | reverse complement strand
GATGTTGGCAGGTTTGGAGATGTCCCAGCGTCTTCTTATACTATCCTAATTTTTAAAAATTCTTGTTTCTTCTTTCTGTTCTGGTTGAATGTTTATTTCATCCTGACATTCCAAATCATCGATTTGAATCCCGGCTCTCTTCCCTTCACTGTTGGTTCCCTGTAGATTTTTCTTTATTTTCCTTAGTGTAATCTTCATTTCTTCATTTATGCTGTTGCCGTAGTCAATGAGTTTTTGAGCATCCTGACAACCAGTGTGGTTTTTTCTTTTCTTTTCTTTTTAGTGACAACCAGTGTTTTGAACTCTGCAACTGATAGGTTGGCTCTCTCTGTTTTGTTTAGTTCTTTTGCTGTTTTTTAAACATATATTTTATTGATTATGCTATTACAGTTTTCCCAATTTCTCCCCTTTATTCCCCCTCTACCCTGCACCCCCAACCCTCCAGCATTCCCCCACCTTTACTTCATGTCCATGGTTTGTACATATAAGTTCTTTGAGTTTTCCTATATCATTGTTGACCTCTCCCCATCTATTTATGCCTACCAATTATGCTTCTTCTTCCCTGTACCTTCCCCTGCCATTCCGCCCTTCCCACTCCCCATGGAAAACCCTCCATGTGATGTCCATTTCTCTAATTCTGTTTCTGTTTCATTGCTTGTTTAGTTTTTGTTGTTGGTTTTTTTTTTGGTTCATTTGTTGATAGTTGTGAGCTTGTTGTCATTTTACTGTTCATATTTTTGATCTTTCTTTTCTTAGATTCTCTTTAACATTTCATGTAATAATCACTTGGTGATGATCAACTCCTTTAACTTGTCCTTATCTGGGAAGCACTTTATCTGCCCTTCCATTCTAAATGACAGCTTTGCTGGATAGAGCAATCTCAAATGTAGGTCCTTGCCTTTTATGACTTCAAATACTTCTTTCCAGCCCTTTCTTGCCTGTAAGGTCTCTTTTGAGAAATCCGCTGACAGTCTGATGAGAACTCCTTTGTAGGTGACTGCCCCCTTATCTCTTGCTGCTTCTAGATTTCTCTTCTTACATCTTTCATCTTGGGTAATGTAATGATGATGTGCCTTGTTGTATTTCTCCTTGGGTCCACCTTCTTTGGGACTCTCTGAGCTTCCTGGACTTCCTGGAAGTCTATTTTCTTTGCCAGACTGGGGAAGTTCTCCTTTATTATTTGTTCAAATAAGTTTTCCACTTGTTACTCTTCCTCTTCCCCTTCTGGTACCCCTATAATCCAGATGTTGGAACGTTTAAAGATGTCTTGGAGGTTCCTAAGCCTCTCCTCATTTTTTTGAATTCTTGTTTCCTTTTTCTTTTCTTTTTGGTTATTTCTTTCTTCCTTCTGGTCCACTCCATTGATTTGAGTCCCAGTTTTCTTTCCATCACTATTGGTTCTCTGTGCATTTTCCTTCATTTCACTTAGTGTAGCTTTCATTTTTTTCATCTAATTTGTGACTAAAATCAACCAGTTCTGTGAGCACCCTGATTACCAGTGCTCTGAATTGTGCATATGATAGGTTGGCTATCTCTTGGTCGCTTAATTGTATTATTTTTGGAGCTTTGATCTGTTCTTCCTTTTCGGCCATTTCTTTTTGTCTTGTCGCACCTGTTACATATGAGTGGCAGCCTTAGGTGCTCACCAGAGCAGGGCAACCCAGTCGCTGGGTTGTGATGCTGTATGTGGGGGCAGGGTCAGAGAGGAAATAATGGCACTTGCTCTGCTCTCTCTCAGATTTCGGTCCCCTCTGCCACTTCTCCCAAGCAAATTGGGCCCTTCTGGTACTGGTTCCTGGGTGGTTGGGCTTGTGTATGTTCTTGAGCCCTGTGGGTCTCTCCAACAAACTATCCTTTGAGTCTGGAGTCTTTCCTGGCACCTCAGCCCCCGCAAGTGTTTTTCAGTCGGTGCTTTCAGGCTTTATTTCCCATCGCTGGGGCCCTGGGTTGTGTGGTCTGTCTCACTACCCATTTTTTACCTGGTTTGTCTGTACACTAATGTGTGTCCACAGTCAGTCAACCACCTTGTGCGCCTCACTGGGTTTGATCTTTTCCTTCCTGCGCCCGGGTCTGACAACCACTGCTTTTTCCTGCTGGGACTCCTCTCTGCTGGCCACCAACTCCGCCCCTCTTACCATTCTGGATGAATGGTTCGCTGTTGTCAGACTTCTGTACAATTCAATTTTCTGTCTGTTCTGGTTGTGTTTTTGTTTCTAAATCTTTGTTGTCCTTAAATTTGGTTGTGCGAGGAGGCACAGTGTTTCCACCTACCCCTCCATCTTG
>NW_028090432.1:0-596 GCF_014824575.4 Sturnira hondurensis | reverse complement strand
TCAAACCCTTTCCATCTAACGAAAATTTTAATAGATGCCTTCTGTGATGTTCCAAGTGCAGGGAGATTGGTTGCCAAGGGATCTGGCACTTTAAGGAGATTGAGTGGAGCTCTGGCAGCGGTGAATTGTCTCCCCTTGCTTTTGAAAGGTTGGGGTTTTTATCTCTTTCCCCTGGTTTCCTTAAAGGATTACATAGATCAGTCTCGGTGGGTGGTCTTGGCCTCTTTTCACTTGTGTGTTTGCACTGGGTAGGTTTGCCAGTCTAAGGGCAGGGTGATCGGTAGATAATTCTGAAGGTTATTAAGGTAACTGATGCTTCTTTGCAGAGCATTGCACCTGCTCCAGGCCTTCCTTTGCAGCAACTTGTTGTGTTCCCTGCTGGGGGGAAGGGACCATCCCTCTTCCCGGGAGCCCTTTGACTTTCTCAATGGGTGACTGAGGGTCTGAAATTTCTTAGGGCCCAGGTTGGAGATTAGTTATTTACATTTAGATGAATGCAGCTTTAAATGTAATTAATTGTTCTCTGAGTCCCAAGTGCAGATCCTCTCTTTTTTTCCCTTCCTGCAAAGCAGTTCGTTGTCTTAATTATGTTAATG
>NW_028090431.1:0-670 GCF_014824575.4 Sturnira hondurensis | reverse complement strand
GGGGTTTAAACCATATATAATATTAGTGCCTGTGACAATATCACAATGAATGGGAGAGGTGATACGAAACTACATTGTTGCAAGGTTCTGATGCTGTTAATGAACTCCTAATATATTTTTATTTTAAAGTGGTCTATGATAAAGATGTCTATTATAAATCCTTGGGAATAACCACTACAAATGTTTAAAAACTGCAACTTAGAAGAGAATAGTGGAGACAAATATAATTTTTTTTTAAGATTTTATTTATTTATTTATTTTTAGAGGGGAAGGAGAAAGGGAGAGAAACATCAATGTATGGTTGCCTTTTGTGCGTCCCCTGCTGGTAGTTAGCCTGCAGGGAACCGGCCTGCAACCCAGGTATGTGCCCTGACTGGGAATCGAACCGCGATTGCCTGGTTCGCAAGCCCGCGCTCAATCCACTGAGCTACGCCAGCCAGGGCCAAATATAATTATTTTTAAACAACTCAATTTAAAAGAAGATGGGAAAAAACAAAGAACAGATGGGATGAATAGAAAACAAATAGCAAAATAGTAAGTTTATCCAATGATATCAATAATTACATAACATATTAACTATCTAATCACCCTCAATTAAAAGGCATCGATTTTAAAAACTGAATGATAGAAGAAACCTAACTATATGTTGTCTATAAAAACCTGCTTTAAA
>NW_028090430.1:0-2929 GCF_014824575.4 Sturnira hondurensis | reverse complement strand
CCCACTGGAATGAATCCTTATCTATTTCAGAGGAAGACAACAACACCTAGACTTCTATCCCTGCAGCTTTCACAACATCCAGCATACAATTGAAAATCACTACAGAGAAAAACATGTTAGTCATGACCAGGAGAATATTCCATCAATATAAATAGAACTAGAAATGGCAGAAATGATTATATTAATAGTCAGGAACTTTTAAAGACCTGTTTTAAATATGTTCAGGCATTTAAAAAAAGTAATAACTCAATGGAGATACATTAAAATTATTTAATAAACCCAATAAGAATTCTAGAGCTAAAATATAATATTTGAAATACATATTCTAAACAAAGAGTTATCAAACCTTTTTCTGTAAAGATACAAATTGTAATTTTAGGCTTTATGGGCCATATAGTCTTTGCCACAACTACCCAACTCTGCCATGGTAGGAGACAAACTATTAAAGCGATGCCTCTAGACAATGTATAGACACAAAACGTGTCTGTGTTCCAATGAAGCTGTATTTACAAAAGTGGGTGGCTAACTGGATTTGGCTTGAAGGCTTTATTCGACAATTCCTGCTTTAACCATCAAACTGTAATTCCCAGGAGACTTGTCGGTTAATGAGTTGGAGGTATGAAGCAAGGACAGCCCTCTGTGTCTATGGGAGAATTTTCTAGCGGGGGTCCATGTACTCAAACATCAGGCCCAGCTACAAAATATGAACCTCCCCAGGCTTTGTTGATTCCTTTAACAATATTTCACCTGGACCTCTTCTTGCAAAAATTCAGAAGTTCCTGGCACAGCAGTTCCTGGCTACTGCCCAAACTAGAAAAATTAAAGATAAATTAAAAATAAAACATCATCAATTAATATCATGAGCTCTTTAGATGAAAGAAAATTTGATGGCAAGGAGAACCCTCCTAACATGAATTATATGGAAATAAAGAAAAATCAAGTGAGAACAAAGGCTATTTGTTCAGAGCTTGCAATAGAAAGAGAATCAGCCACCATCATAGAATTTGTCAGACAGGAAGTAGAAAAGTTTAACAAGAAAAGACTTAAGACAGAATAAAACCACCTGCAACATTGTCTGATTTAAGAAACAAAGACTCGTGTAGAGTAAGATAGTCTTAAGTGAAATACTGTTTATTCTCTGCTAGGCACTTGGCCTGATTATGAAGCTGTTTAGGGCAGGGAGCTGAAGAGAAGGTCAGAACATCTCTGAAATCTTGCAAATTTTCACAGTTAAAGAGAGAAAACTATGTGGCTTAAAATCCAATACTTCAGAAATCTTAGAAGGCCATACCTATAAATAAAGCTGAAACAAAAGAAGTTTTCCCAAGGCTGCAGCCCAGCCCTGGCCATGGTAAATCTCACCATGGATTGGGAGAACAAATGATTTATTTATTTTAGTTGTCTCATAGTGAAAAACAGAAAAAAATCTAGAAAACATGTACACAGGAAACCCTAATTTTTTACAAAATGCCTAACATAAACTTCCAAATTAATAACTATACAAAATAAGTATACATTAGTAGTCAGGGGAACAGACATAATAGCAGAAAACTCAGAAATATTTTAGCTGTTTAATATATGTATATATTATTATATGTAAATTGCTTATACTATGAGTTATGTATACTTATTTTAAAAGATGTTTTAATACATTTGGAAAGAAAAAATGATATATTTTAAAAATTATATGGAAGAATGTATGAATAGCTGAGTAAATCCAAAACTGAAAAGTAATACAGTGCACATTCACAGAAAAAAAAATCACTGATGTTTTCCAATAACAGAAAAATAGATTATTGGATGAAAATAGACAAGCTATAAATGGACTAGTGTATACACAGAAGTTTAACATAGGATCGATTGGCAGCATAAATAAATGATGAAATAAAATAGCATCCATACAAGGGTAAGGTGGCTCACCTCAGGATAAAAGTGAAAACTCATTCTTTAATCCCACAGACAAAGGAGTACCAAAGAGATTGAAGGAAACATGCCAAGATAAAATTTCAAGTATTGCAGAAGGAGTCTACATCTGTGACAAGGAGTAAGGGTGATAGCTAAGAACTACTTAACCAGAAAAAATTTCAGGAGACAAACTATTAAAAAAAAACAAAATGATTACTGTGATATGTCAAAATTGAGGATGTGTCTTCAGTGAAGGACACCAAAGTCTGTTAACAGATACGTACCACTGAGAAACATTTTGTTTGGTTTAAACTAGAAAGAAAATGATATTTACAGTATTAAAAAACTTCTGCAGATCAACAGAAACCCTGCAACCATGAAAGAAAAACAAGAAAAAGATGTGAATCTACATTTTCCAGAGAATAAACTCAAAGAGTAACAAGCACATAAAGATGTATTAAAATTAATCTGGAAATAAAAAGTACAACTTTTTAAATGGGATATTATTTTTAACTAGAATAAAAAGGTGGTGAGTTCCCAATGTTGCTGATAAAATAATATAAATGCTCTAGTAGTGGGAGTTTAGACTGGTTCACTAATTTTGAGAAATAACCTATCAAATCTTCACCAATTTTAGTATATGAGTACATTTTGACAAAAATTTTAAGAGCATGTCCTAAAAAATTCTTACATATATTTCTTATAGGAATAATTGAAATATAACTCATAGAAGTAAAAGTTCTCAGATCAAAAAGCCCAAATATTACAATTAGTTTAACAAAAATAAATCCATATTTATGAATATGAATGTAAACCTGTTTAACAAACAATACAGGAAAAAATTAAATACCAAGAAGAAAACAAACAAAAAGAAAACCTACACATTTTTCTTCAAAGAAGCGGCAATAAGAATGACAGCTGATTTCTCCACTTTAAATCTGAACTAAAAGGATGATAAATAATATCTTTAAAGATTTTAAAACTAACTTTAAATTTAAAATATAAGATTCTGCACAGCTAAAGA
>NW_028090429.1:0-529 GCF_014824575.4 Sturnira hondurensis | reverse complement strand
GTCTCCAAATGTTACCAGAATATCCAAACATTCCCAATACTTCAAATCCAAAATAATTAATATGAATCTTGAAAGTTTAATGTTTATTACATTATGCAATACTCTAGGGTTTTGTCTTTGGAAAAATATTTATGGCAAAAGAAAAGACAGCTATATTTTAAGGCTCTTTAGCTCAATGTGTCAACTCCTCCCCATTTTTCTTTAAAAATATTCATTGGTGTCATTGAGGGTAGAAGTGACCTGTGTGCCCTAATGTGGCAAGGACTGGCTGTTTCTATCCTGTCATGGCCTCTCAAGAAGTCTCTTTTCAGCTGTCTTTGCCTTTCTTGGCCAAAAAAGGTGTACTCTGCTTTTATTCCTATTCTCTCCCCTCTAGATGCCATAGGTTGAGACTTTTCCTCTTACAGGTATGCTAAAAGCAAATGCAACCATCTTAATCACCTGAACGTTACATTTATTGTTTGTAACCAAAAAGATACTTGTTACCAAAAGCAACCTGATCACCCAAGGGGCCAGCCTGTGATGGTAT
>NW_028090428.1:0-1232 GCF_014824575.4 Sturnira hondurensis | reverse complement strand
AGAGTGAATCTTCTGTTTTTAAGTTGAGACATTGTTCCATGGGGAATATTCCGTGTGAAGGGTTCCTGACGATAATAATAAAAAAATGAGTCTTTAAACACCTGAAGCTAAATTACCGACAGTCCCTCACTCTGCAGGACCCCAAACTTGCTTCAGGGCTTAGTGAAGGTCACGGTGATGGCCAGTGCAGAAAATAGTGTCTTTCTTTGTTGTCACCAAGGAGGATGAATGAATATTTGTTTCCATGAAGTCAAATGTTCCTTGAAGCTATCAGGGAAGAGGATGAGAATCCCAGATGGTGCCTGATCTCCCCAGGACTCTTCAACCGAACCTGGAAAAGAGAAGCCATAGTGGGCATGGTTCTGGGAGTGGTGGAGGGGACAAATCCAGAGCTGTTGAGGAACAGACTGGAATGATGTCTTCTTCCTTGGGTTGTGGAATGTGAGACCCAGGAACATTATTTCCCCATCACGTGTATAAACAGGCAATGATACTTAAGTTGCATGATGTCTGAGAGATCCAAATCCTGCCCCATCTGTAAGCAGCAGAACAGTGCCTGGGAAAGGCAGGGTGACATCCTAGAGCTGAGCCTGCCTGGCTGGCAGCAGCCACGTTGAGCTCGCTTCCTGAGTGGGGCTAAGTGTTTTTGTGCAGGCAGCTGCCGCGCCTGCAGGGCTGTGTCAAGGCTGCTGGCACAGAGGTACAGGGCTGAGTCGCTCAGCTCCAGCGAGCTTGAGGTCAGCTCAGAGTGGAAGTCACCAAATTGCTTCACTGAGAAGTGACCGGGCATGTTCCCTTTTTCTCGCTCTTGCCCATTGTAGTACTGAACTAGGAAATCCGGACCCTGACCCTGAACCTGTTTGTACCAAAACACAGAGAGGTGTCCAGAGATATAGGCACATCTCAGTATCACTTGTTGTTTTCTTCCTTTGATCAGGAGTTTTGGGGTCTGCGTGACTCCAGAGTCCACTGGGCCTGTTGGGAGGAGACAGAGAGAAGCTGAAGCAGTGGGCAGACTGCAGAGAGCCTCCCACACCAGCCACCACCCGCAGGCTTGAATGTCAGGGATGTGTCCAGACTTACACACAGTGTCTGGGGCTCACCTGCTCCCAGGAGACAAAGGGCCACACAGCAGAGGAGCCAGGGGCCCATGGCAGCTTCCCAGAACCTCTCCCAGCTAAGGGCCAGGTCCTTGGGGTGCGCAGTCTGCAGTTCTGTACTCCCCACACCCT
>NW_028090427.1:0-1059 GCF_014824575.4 Sturnira hondurensis | reverse complement strand
GGGGCGTCTGACACAGAGGACTCATCGGGACCCCAGCACCTGTGAGTAAAGAGAAAAGCGGCAGCGGCAGGGCCAGCAGCCCTCGGGAGCCAGGCACCCCAGAGTAAAGTCAAAAGCAGCAGCGGCGGGACCAGCAGCCATTGGCCGGCGCGTAAAGACCTCGGAGCTGCTGCTTCGGCAGCTTCCAGGGCCCAGAGGCTTCTGTCTACGGCCAGTGTCGGGGCGTCTGCCACAGAGGACTCAGCAGGAGCCCAGTAACTGTGAGTACAGACAAAAGCGGCAGTGGCAGGACCGGCTGCCCTGGGCCAGCCCAAAACGCCTCAGAGCCGCAGCTGCTGCTGTGTTAGGGGTATAGAGGCTTCCGTCTGTGGCCAGTGCCACGGAGGACTCATAGGGAGCCCAGCACCCAGTGGAGGATTGGGCCGGCTGCGGGGTCCCTGGAAGAGCTGGCTCCCTCCCTCACCATCTAGGAGGGGCTGGGTGGCAGAGACCTGTCTGCCTAGGTGTGCAGGGAGGGTGGCAAGGACAGGGGGCCGTGTTCAGTTGCAATCTCTGTGGTCGCCAGCCCACCAGCCTGCCAGCCCAGGAAATTTGAGAGGAGCATTGTCCTAACCAGTCAGGTTGGGGATTGGGCTGGGCTGAGAGGCACGCTTTCTGGAGAAGTTTTTACTGGAAAGTGGACTGAGGTGTTCTGTGAAGGCAGCTTGACTTGCTTCTCACCCAGCCACAGGACAGTACCAGATCCCGTGCAACCAAGGCAGCCTGTCAGGTAGGCGGGCACCTGCACCCCAGTCTGGTAGCCTGGCTGGTGGGCGGGTGTGCGCCTGGGCCTACAACCCAGCCCACAGAGGGGTCCCACCGAAACCAAAAAAAACGGATTGGACAGTTTGAAACCAACAAGGAAGGAGTTTTTGTTGGTGGTTTTTTTTTTGTTTTTTTGTTTTTGTTTTTTACTTTTATTTTTAAACTTTTTTCAGTAATCGTATATATTTTTTAATTTTATTGTCGCTATATCTTTCAGTACTCTGTTCCTCTCCTTTCTTTTTTCCTGTTTTAGTC
>NW_028090426.1:0-1122 GCF_014824575.4 Sturnira hondurensis | reverse complement strand
TTGATCTTCTGTATGTCCTCCTTGGAGAAGTGTCTCTTCAAGTCCTTTGCCCACTTTTTAATTGGGTTGCTTCTCTTCCTAGAGTGGAGTCATGTAAGTTCATTGTATATTTTGGAGATTAAAACTTTGAGGTATAATTGGCAAATATGTTTTCCCAAGAATGTCTCCATTTTTAAAATGTATCTTGAGCTTTGGAGAAAACTTCTACATTGAAATCTTGCACCATTGCACTGAGGAGGTTTAATGAGAATTTCTAAGCTCTAGGAATGAAAAAATGGCGGCAGAGTAGGACGGAGCGACTGCAGTTCTCCTACACTTGGGGGAAAATCCTGGCAGATTTACAGAAGAACAGCGCAATCAATTCCCCAACCAACAATTCCCCAGCATTTATGAAAATAAGAGACCAGAGATAGGATGAACCAGACCGCTGGAGGTCGTTGGGGTCTCAGGGACGCGAGTAAGGACGGAGGCGGCCAGACCGGCGGCAGCCATTAGCCGGCGCGTAAAGACCTCAGAGCCGCGGCTGCCGCAGCGGTTGGAGGCCAGAGGCTTCCTTCTGTCTGTGCCCAGCGACAAGGGAGTCTGCCACGGAGAACTCATCGGGAGCCCAGCAACCCTGAGAAAAGTCAAGGGCAGCGGCAGTGGTGGCGGCGGTGGCAGGACGGAAGCCATTGGCCGGCGCATAAAGACCTTGGAGCCTTGGCTGCCTCAGTGGTCAGGGCCCAGAGGCTTCCTCCTGCGCCCAGCAACAGGGGCGTCTGACACAGAGGACTCATTGGGACCCATGCACCTGTGAGTAAAGACAAAAGCAGCAGCAGGGCCGGCTGCCCTCAGGAGCCAGGCACCCCAGAGTAAAGTCAAAAGCAGCAGCGGCGGGACCAGCAGCCATTGGCTGGTGCGTAAAGACCTCGGAGCTGCTGCTTCCGCAGCTTCCAGGGCCCAGAGGCTTCTGTCTACGGCCAGCGTCAGGGGGCGGGGGAGCGTCTGCCACAGAGGACTCAGCGGGAGCCCAGCAACTGTGAGTAAAGACAAAAGCGGCAGTGGCAAAACCGGCTGCCCTGGGCCAGCCCCAAACGCCTCAGAGCCGCCACTGCCGCTGTGTTAGGGGTGTAGAGGCTTCCG
>NW_028090425.1:0-725 GCF_014824575.4 Sturnira hondurensis | reverse complement strand
AAGAACTCCTCCAACTCATGGAGCGCTTTTCCCCATTTTCTGCCTTTAGAAACCCACTCTGCCACCTTCGCCAGAAGCCACACCCTGCCTGCTGGGCCTGGCCCTGCAGAAGGGCCACCCTGTGGGTCCATGAGTGTCCCACCTCTGCCCAGAATGGCAAGGGTGGGCCGTGACCTTCAGGCAAGTCACAGACCAATGACATCCAACTGGCAGGAAACACAAGTTGAGCCATCCGAATTTTGGGGTGGGGGGACCCAGGGCCAGAATTAGGGAGCTGCAAGGTCAGGACGTGGTAGAAGCCAGGAGCTTCAGACCTTCGAAGGCAGGAGGCTGGAGTGACAATGAGCTCTGAGTCAGGGAGCACAGGTGGGCCAGGCTGCACAGAGCAGAGGAAGGAGGGGCCGTGGCAGTGAGTGGATGCAGGAAGAGATGCTCAGAGGGGGCTCCAGGGGCAGGACCCCTGTGTGCCTCTGCTGGGGAGATGGAGTCTGTCCCACGTCCAGCGGCTCTCTGCCTCAGTTCCCCACGCACACTGCTGTCCTGCGGTCATGCTCTGGGAAACCCAGGGAGCCCCGGTGCCTTCACTGTCCCACCAGGTCCTCACAGGAAGTTCACGGGTCTCCCTGTGACCCTGACGTGTTGGCAGCCCCACCGTGGAGCCCTACTGCAACATATCCGTGCACCAGGCCTGAGGCTGTGCTCAGGGTTCTCCATGTCCTTGGCTC
>NW_028090424.1:0-607 GCF_014824575.4 Sturnira hondurensis | reverse complement strand
ATCATTGGGTCAAAAGAAAGTTCCACTTTTAAGTTTTTTAGGAAACTTCATATTGTTTTCTAGAGTCATTGCATAGTCTGCATTACTACCAAGAGTGCACTAAGGTTTTCTCTTCTTACATCTTTGGCAGCACTTCTTATTTGTTGATTTGTTGATATTATTATTAATGATAGCCCAAAGGGAGAAGAAGGAAGGAAATAATCAAGATCAGAGTGGAAATAAATGGCATAGAGACTACCAAAAAAAGCAATTGAAAAAAATTAATGAATCCAGGAGCTGGTCCTTTGAAAAGGTAAACAAAATTGATGAACCTTTAACCAGACTCATTAAGAAAAAAAAAAGAGAGGACCCAAGTTAATAAAATCAGAAATTAAAAAAGAGAGGTAACAACTGATGCCACAGAAATACAAAGGACTATAAGAAAATACCACATGCCAAGAAATTGTCCATCCTGGGTGAAATGGGTAAATTTCTAGAATATAAAATCTCCCAAAACTGAATCAAGAAGAAGCAGAATAACAGAACAGACATAACAACTAGTCATATTGAAGCAGTAATCAAAAAACTCTCAGCAAACAAATCTTGGACCAGGTGGCTTCAGAGGTAA
>NW_028090423.1:0-508 GCF_014824575.4 Sturnira hondurensis | reverse complement strand
GCCCACGTGGCCTCAAACGCCTGAGCCCACAGCAGTCCTGTGTGCCTGGCCCAGCCGTGCCCTCCCCAGGGGCAGCCCTGAGCGGGGCCCGCCTCCACTGTCACTGTCGGAGGGGCTGTTTGAAGGGCACTCAGGACTGTGTCTGGGGGACATGTTAGGAGAGTGAGCCGCGCGGTTCAGTGTAACAAGCCCTGGCGTTTGGCTCAGACACAATCTGCTGTCTCAGAAACCCTTCCCCGTCTGAAACCTCATTCTCCGTGGTGCGCTATGGGACATATGGTGTCGACCCACACGGCCCCCTGCTCACCGCGTACTGCGTGCCTGAAACAGCGCTGGCTTCCACACGCTGCTTCCTGCCAGTTCCACCGTTCATTCCATCCCTGGAGCTGAAGTGTCCCCTGGTCCTGAGACATCCAAGCACATGGAACAAAAGCATCGGACTCTTTTAACTGCCTTTGGAGAAGATACTGACGAGTGCCGTTCTCGTCCATATCCACCTGCCCAAAGC
>NW_028090422.1:0-929 GCF_014824575.4 Sturnira hondurensis | reverse complement strand
GCTGAGCAGAAGTGGAGCCAGCGGTGCCGGTGCCAGGCTGGGCCCTGGCCTGTGCTGCCCCTTTGCCTGGGCAGCGCTCGCCTCCCCGATCAACCTGGCGCCTACTCTCAGCAACGCAGCTCAGGGCTCACTCTGTGCCCGGGATCCACTCTGTGCCCGGGGTCCTGCAGGCTGGGCACCCAGCGCAGGTGCAAACCAGCAGCAGGCAGTACTTCCAGGGACCGCCCTGAGCCTGTCACACCCGTGGCTCCTACGAGATCCAGACCCACCAGAACAGTGTCAGGGGCACAAACCCTTCCTTGGGGCCCACACACTGAGGGACTTGTCAAACTCAGGGAACCAGGACGACTGTCTGCTCCGAAGAGGGGCCCTCCAACCAGAGTCAGCGACAGCGCATGAGCCCGCCTCCTCTGGGCAAAGACACGCCCACCACAGGTGTGCTCTTACCCTCCATCATTGAGAACCCGTGAACAAGTCCTGGGCGGGGAAGGCTGTCGCCTGAAGTCTTTGCTAAGGACCACAAGGCCTTGCAAGGCCTAGCCCCCACTCCCCAGCCACAGTCCCCTGTTCCTGGCCCCGTTAGGTCATGCGCATTCTGACTCTGGCCCTGGGCCCTGCTGCTTGGTCAGCACGTGCTCAGTTTTCGGGTCTGCAAGGGCCTCCTGGGCCGCTTACCCCTCTCACACTCTCACAGGCCCCGAGCTTTTCTTTGACAGCATTTGTGCGGGTTTGTAGGAAGACATTCAGCAGAGACCTGGACCACTAAAGACACCCCCGCCCCCCTCTGAGAGCAGGCCTGGATTTGTCACCACTGCTGCATCCGGCCTGCTTAGTGTCCGACGACCTGCCGCTCGGCAGGCATGAAAGTGCCCCTGGGGTTAGATGCCTGCACACGGGAAGGAAGCGTGACTCCCTCCGGGAGGAGGAGA
>NW_028090421.1:0-897 GCF_014824575.4 Sturnira hondurensis | reverse complement strand
AGAGAGGGAGAGAAACATCAATATGTGGTTGCCTCTTGCACACCCTCAAATGCGGAGCTGGCCTGCAACCCAGGCATATGCCCTTGACTAGGAATCAAACCTAAGACTCTTTGGTTCGTAGACTAGCACTCAATCCACTGAACCACACCAACCAGGTCTATTCTCCTATTGATGGACACCCTGACCATTTCCAGTTTTAAGATATTATGAATTAAGCTAGTGGTAGAATGTTTTGTGTAAGACTTTTGTGCACCCATGTTTTAATTTCTCTTGTATAGATACTGAGGAGTGGAATACTGTCATAGGGTAGGTGTATGTTGAACTCTTAAAGACACTACTAGACAGTTTTATTAAATCATTGTACCAATTTAGACTTCTGTCAACAGCACGTGAGAATCTTGGTTGTTCTTCATCTTTGCTAACATATGATGTTGTCTTTTTCCATTTAGTCTTTTTTTAAAAAAGATTTTATTTATTTATCTTTAGAGGGAAAGGGAAGGAGAGAAGGAGAGAAATATCAGTGTATGGTTGCCTCTCGTGTGTCCCCTACTGGAAACTGGCCTGCAACCCAGGCATGTGCCCTGACTGGGAATCAAACTGTGATCTTGTGGTTCGCAGGCCCACGCTCAGTCCACTGAGCTACACCAGCCAGGGCTTCCATTCAGTCTTTTTATTATTATTATTTTATTTAATTCTTGTTCAAGTACAGTTTTCTTTCTTGTATTCCCAGCCCCCCTCAAGTGCTCCTCACCTCCCTCCCATTCCCGCCCCCCACCTTAGTTATTGTCCATGTGTCCTTTATACTTGTTCATGTGAGTCCTTCCCCTTTTCCCTGTGATTCTCTCTCCTCTCCCCTCTGGACCCTGTCAGCCTGTTCTGTATTTCAGTGTCTTTGGT
>NW_028090420.1:0-688 GCF_014824575.4 Sturnira hondurensis | reverse complement strand
TTCCTCAGAAAACTGAAAATGGATCTGCCTTTTGACTCAGCAACTTCACTGCTTGGATTATAACTTAAGAACACTGAAATACCAATCCAAAAGAACCTATGCACCCCAATGTTCATAGCAGCACAATTTTCAATGACCAAGTGTAGGAAGCAACCTAGGTGCCCATCAGTAAATGAATGGATCAAAACACTATGGTACATTTACACAATGGAATTCTATGCAGCAGAAAGAAGCAGCTCCTACTCTTTGCTATAGCATGGATAGAACTGGAAAGCTTTATGCTAAGCAAAACAAGCCAGGTGGTGAAAGACAAATACCATATGACCTCACTTTTAACAGGAACCTAAACAACAAAACAAACAAGCAAGCAAAAGATAACCAAAGACACTGAAATAGAAAACAGGCTGACAGTGACCAGAGAAGAGAGAGGAGGGAATTTCAGGGGAAATAGGGGAGGGATTTAGAGGAACATATATAAAGGATACATGGACAATAACTGAGAAGGGTGGAAATGAGAAGGGGGGGAGCACGAGGGGTGGGCTGGGATGGGAGTAAAAGACAGAAAACTGTATTTCTGGTAAAACTGTATCACTCCATGGTAAAACTGTACCACTCCATGGAAACCCCAAGATTCTACCAGGAGGTGATAGGTTTGGTGGAAGAATGATGTCACAACGCAGGCAGTTTA
>NW_028090419.1:0-592 GCF_014824575.4 Sturnira hondurensis | reverse complement strand
AGGGTGCACAGGCCCGCATACCTGGGATCCGGCATGGGGGGGGGGGCAGTTTGTTTGTAAGAAGCAGCAGAGGGGACTGAAATCCAAGAGAGAGAGGAACAAAAGCCATTGCCCCTCTTTGACCCTGCCCCCACATACAGCATCACAACCCAGTGACTGGGTCACCCCACCCTGGTGAATACCTAAGGCTCTGCCACTTGTACATAACAGGTGAAACAGACTAAAACATTATGGCTCAAGAAGAACAGCTCAAAGGCCCAGAGCCAATACTTCTAAGGGACCAAGAGATAGCCAACCTATCAGATGCACAGTTCAAAATACTGGTGCTCAGAATGCTCGCAGAACTGGTTGATTTTAGTCACAAATTAGAGGAGCAAATGAAGGCTAAACTAATTAAAATGAAGGATAATGCAGAGGAGACCAATAGTGATGGAAAGGAAACCGGGACTCAGATCAATGGAATGGACCAGAAGGAAGAAAAAAATGACCAAACAGAAAAGAATGAAGAAACAAGAATTCAAAAAAACGAGGAGAGGCTTAGAACCTCCAGGACATCTTTAAACGTTCCAACATCCGGATTATAGGGGTACCA
>NW_028090418.1:0-1362 GCF_014824575.4 Sturnira hondurensis | reverse complement strand
CATAGCCATTTCAATGCTATTTGTTGTCCTGAGAACCATGGGTCAGTGGCAGAGTCAGGTGGGTATTGAAGAGAGAAAACCGGCCGCGTGTGGATCTGGGGGGCGGTGGGTGAGCAAGCCTGTTGCTGATCATCTGTAATCACAGTGGAGGTTGAAAGCCAGGTCACCCTGGCTGGTGTGGCTCGGTTGTTTGGAGCACCATTCCATGGACCAAGGGGTTGCGGGTTTGATTCCTGGTTATGGCACATACCCAGGGTGTGGGTCTGATCCCCCACCAAGACGTGTAGGAGAAGGCACCCAATCACGTTTCTTTCTCACATCCGTGTCTCTCTCTCTCTCTCTCTCTACTCCCATTTCTTAAAAGAAAGAGAAAATGTCCTTGAGTGGGGATGAAAAAAAAAAAATAAGAAGAAGAACGCCAATTCCCTTTGTCAGCTTGCGCCAACGTGGCGTGTTTTCTCTTTTCCAGAATCCGTTTCCACTCCCTGTGTCTTCCCATTCATGTACCAGGAAGCGACCTACTACAGCTGCACCTCCGTCCACAGCGACTACACCTGGTGTTCCCTGGACGCCAAATTCCGAGGCCGGTGGCGGTTCTGCACAGGGCAGGGTGAGCGCCCCCTGCGGCCGGCGCATGTGGGTCAAGGAGCAGTTGACAGTAGCGGCCTGCAGGATCTGGGGGACCAGACACACCTGAGTCGGGGTCCTGACTCTCCCGTTCGTTGTAACCACTTTGAAAATAGTTCCGTGAAGAGGAGACTGCACTTCTAGTAAAAAATAGCTGTTAGCGTCCCAGGGCTCAGCCAGGGGAGGAGGACATTTCTCCGCTCACGTTTCCCCCTCTGCTCCCCCCTGTCCCTGCAGATCCCCCCAAGTGCACCTTCCCTTTCACCTTCAGAGGGAGACGCTTTCAGAATTGCACGAAGGAGCACTATGTTTTGAACAGCAGTTGGTGCTCATTGACCAGAAATTACGATTCGGACAGAAAATGGAAGCCATGCTCTCCTCACAAGTAAGCTGGCTGGGGAAGGATGGCGAGGAGGGGGGCCAGGGTGGGGGTGAATCTTACAGATGTCTTAAAGTGGGGGACCCTCTGGATCAATGGAAAGGGAAGTCGGGGTCTAGATCATCTGGTGATGGGTTGATTAGCTCAGGGGTCAGCCAACGTTTCCTGTAAGAAGCTCAATAGTGTTTTAGGCTTCAAAGACCGAAGGGTCTCTCACATACTCAACTCTGCCTTGGAACATCGAAGCAGCTGCAGGGATTTTTAAAAAGCCCCACAAATTAATGTCACTGTGTTCCAATAGACCTTTATGTGTAGAACTTTATAGAAATTTGAAATCTCATCATTTCACATTTCAG